>NW_008602668.1:21283-35421 GCF_000691845.1 Merops nubicus | reverse complement strand
CATAAATAATGGCTGCTTTGTCTAGTACATTTACTGATTCAGAAGTAAACTATGTCTTAAAGATGCAGCATATGATCCTGCTGCCTCCTATTAAGCTGGGCTCTGCGACTAGTCCCTATAAAAACTAATGTTCTGCCTAAAGAAGTTGGAGACCACCTTTAGTCAGGTGATTAAATACTGTTTGCAAGACACTTTCATTTATAAAGAACCTTAATTGGGAAATCCTCCTAATAACCTTGTGAGAAAAATAAGGTATCTCAGTTTTACAGAAAGGAAAAGTGATGGGGAGATGCTGAACGTGTTACACAAGCCCACACAGGACCTGGTAAATGCTTAAGAAATCCTAGCTCCTTGAACTTTTTTTCAGGCAATCAGAAGCTCCCTTTCCTCTCTTGTGAAGTGTTATTAAAGCTGTCCTGGATGGTTCATGGAGTGTCTCTGACCTTAGCTTGCCTCAAAGAGGTAAAACTCCTTGGTGTCACGGTTGCCTTCATTCCCACGTGACATACGTGGCTAAAGCTCTTTCACCTGAATCCAAGGTGGATATGGTCATGCCCATATTCAATATCATGTGTTGGATGTTGGCTTTCCCAAGGCTCAATTTGAGCTGTCAGTCTGAGCAAATGAGTCATGTTGTGCAACAGCACTATGCCTCTGTGATGGGGTTCGTGCAGCTGAGCTCAAGATAAATATCTGGGAAGCAAACTGCCATGTGGTGATACCTCTGGGCATACCTGCTTTGTGACAAAAGATGCTTCTACAGTAGCTTTTCACTTTGGCCCAGGAGTGCTCCTCCAAATGACCCTGCCCCACAATGCGAGGCCGCCTTGGAGCACGCAAACCAGATTCTTGTGTGTGAAATCAAACCTGATGATGTGGGCTGGGAGCTCCAGCAGGTAACGGGGAATTCAGTCCACAGGAGCATGCTGGAACTAGTCTGAGTAAACCTCTGACATGCAGTGACCTGGGGCTGGTCCCCAGCTCTTCAGTGCATGGTGTACACATAGCTTTGTTTGACTATTTGCTAAGCAGAGCAGGGTTCCTCTCCAAGCAGCTACAAGAAGCTCAGAGTATGGCTGGGAAGACATGTGAAATGGTCTGAAAAATCTTTGAGAAAATACACTGGTTTATGTATAACCCCATCAGTTTATCTGCAATAGAAATATTTTCATTGAGTTTAAATTCTGTGTGAGAAAGGTTCTGTAAGGGAATGTAACAGATTGGAAATATTTTGCTAAGAAGCAAACCTTTAAAGGGTAGCACTTTGTACATGGCTCCAATACTGTATTCTGTTTAAACTTGTTCATCACTGTCTTCTTGCATGACAGCCCTGGCATTTAAAATATGTTAGGGGTGACACAATACTTTCACCTGGTGCAGACATATATCACTGGAAGGATGTTCTCATAAACAAAGTGCTGCAGGCTATGATCTTATCATTCTCCTCTTCCTTCTTCTCAGTTCAGTTCAATGACAAACACGTATTTCTCTTCTTTGCTCCAGTTGCTGGTCTAGAGAAGGCTGGTGTTGGAGCAACAGGTGATGTTGCAAATCAGGAATGACAAGCGGTGGTGGTGGCCTGATGGGGGGAAAAGTGGAGGGAGCACCAAACATGCACTGAATTTTAGCATGCTTTGGCTGGTGCACTCATTCCACACAGTGCTGCAGTTTTATTGCATGAGCAAGAGTTTATTCGCATGCCTGCACATGCATGGGTTTTTGAGAAATACATAAAGCAAATTAGAGTGTTCACATGTAATTAGCTGACTATTAGTGTGGTTCAGCCAAGGAGATAGGCAGACAGTAAACTTTGAGATAGCTCACAGATAAAAGGACAGAGGGTGTTCTGGAGAAAGCTGAAGGTAACAGTTCAGAAGAGAAATTCCTGACAAATTGAGCAGGCACCTAAGGATGTTCTTACCCTACACCATGAGCACAGTGTAGCTATACAGACATGCCCTCTCCCCACTACAAAGCGTTACCCTTGCTGGCATTCAGGGCTCTTTTTCCTTGGATAGCCCACTCTATTTAAGAATTAGTCATCATTTTCTGTTTAAACACATTAGGTTGTACTAAAACTGTTAAATTCCCTGCTCCTGTTTCCTGCCCTCCTTCTTGTGACAGCATATGAAACACACTGCAACCCTTGTAGAGGATGGAATACTTCCAGTTACTCATCTAAGAGTGCAGATTACCAGGTCTAGTAAAAACATTAACACTTACCATAAGAATCACACTTGGAAAGAAACCCAAAGTGTGTCCAAGTTCAAGTCTTTGCAACTTCTCTGAAAATGTGGGCATTTTACTAAATCGTTGTGCTAAATGTAAATGTCATTACATCTTTCTCACATTTTTATAGCTGGCAGGGAAGTGCTTTTTTTTTTGTCCTTTGAGAATTCTCAAGCTTTCACTTTTTCCAGCTAATTTTCTATCTAACCAATAAACTGTTAAAAAAAAAAATAAATAAATTGGACCAAGCCATTTCCTTCAGTAATTTCAAAATATTTCTTATTTTTCTTTCACTTATAAATTAATAATTAAAACCAAAACATATTTTGATAAAAGCTGCCTATTGGGACACTTACAATGGTGTTGAAACATCTTTAACAACTTTTGTTCTGTTGAGAAGCTTCATGAAAACCACAGGATTCCCTCCAAACCTTTATGCCTGTTTGGTGTTTTCCAACATGAAGTTTTCAAGGAAAACCCCAGACATAATCCACTTGTATCATCAATCCAGTATCTCAGCGTGTTCTTGTTTGGGATGGCTTCTGAGGAGGAATAATTGAGAACTTCATGCTCTGAGATGATCCAGCACTGAAAATTTCAAATACTGCTGAAATTATCTGTAATTCTGAGTATCTGTTTGGGTAGAAGCTCCCATTTCTCAAGGTCTATATATCTGTGGCCTGGTTTCCCTTCTATTAATCTCAGATAGGAGTGTTCTAAAGTGTTTCTGTTGAAGTAAATAATTGCTATGGACTTTGCACATCTTGCACACTATTTCTTTGCTGATGTGAAAGTTCTGCAGCACGTCTGTTAGGCCTCCATCCTGCAAGGAAAATGCACACTAGACGTATCACAGGAAATTTTCTTCTTTTCTGTCATACCAGACAGGAATTCACCAAATAGGCAGAAGAACTTGCACTGTTAGAGTGAGTAAAGCCACATTCCCTAAGGAACATGCTATCTTTTTGCAGACAAGGAATCATTTCTTCGAGTGAAATCAGCAATGTTAAGTAAATTTTCATTTATTAACCCCCCCAAAGAAAATTACCACCTTGGTTTTAACACACGTTTGTTCAAGGCTTCTATAGGCATCTGTTTGGAAGAAAAGTTGGAGTCAATTTTCTGCAGAGATGTTGAATCATGAGTGCAAGACTGTATTGATGTTTTGGTTCATCTTGAAGGCAGGAACCTTTTGCTGTAGATGTCATGTGATGCTCAAGGAGAAGAATAGCATGTACAAGGAGAGCCAGCATGCCAATGGCCAAGAGCCTACCACTAGAGATAAAGCCTGGGGACCACATCAAGGTAAGGGCCCTCACCAAGCCACTTAGCAAATGCTTTTTTGGCAACTCTTGCTGCCCTGCTTACCTTCTTCCCAAGGCCCATCCTGTTCATTCCTCATCCCACTCTGAGAGGAAAACCTGAGGGTTTTCACAGGTTTCTGGAGAGACGAGCAAAATTACAAATAACCATTTGCCCTGCCTTGAAGTAGCTGTGCTGGGTGAGACCAAAGCTCCAGCTAACCCCTCACTGTGTCTGTGGCAGAAACCCCTAGCAGATCTACAGAAAAATGTCAGAAGTCAAACACAAACAAATTCTTCTCCCGAGGTGTTTTTCTTGTTCCTGTCACTCAGTGTATCACAGAGACTGACAACAGAAGTTGTATAAAACAAGAATGTTTAATGGTATCAGAGGACTATCTTCCATCAATTTCTAGTCTTTTTTTTTTTTTTTAAATCTCATTGTATTTTTGCCATTCTGTGGCAGAAAGTCCTGCAATTCAATTGTGCTGCATGACAAACATAACATCTTGTTCACTCTAAACCTCTTTTGCTCCCTGTACTAACACAGTGGATAAATATTTCCCTCTTCAGAACATTCTTCATAACATTTCTCATTGTATAAACTTCATCTGTCTACTTTCAAAGAGTTCTAAATTTACCTGGTTTTTATTCAGGTAGAAACAGATACAATCACGCACAAGACAACCACTATCAGACCCAACTGTTGTTACTGAGACTGAAACTCTTCCAAAACTTAATTTATTTAAAATAATCCAAATGGTGCAAATATCTGAAGATCAGGCAGATCTATAAAACCTGCCTGCAGCAAAATCATGCAATTAGAATCATGCTCATAAGTGTTGGAGTCTTAAAACATTAATAGATCATTTTAATGGAAGGAGTTATTAAAATTGTATTTGATTTGCATTATTACAACACTGAATGCACTGTGGAAAACTGAGTTTGTGAGGGAAGCACAGCACAAAACAGATTCTTATTGAGTTGGAACTGTAAATTAGACCATGCTTTAGAGTTCTGCCTGAATTTTCTTTAGTTTTATTTCTCTTTTAAGAACTGATAAGAGCTCTGATAAGAGCTCCTGTTTTTATATTAGAAGTAGAAAATGAGGAGAAGGATAGGAAAATAGCTGGAGATTGAAATCAAGCCTCAGAAAAATCATTCAAGGAGCAAAAAGAATCCTTCCAAATGTGAGTAATTTTTGTCATATATGAGATGTATTGTTCCGATTATAACTACTACCAAAAGTCCCATGAGTTGCAGGGTTTCTGTAGATGATTTGGGAAAAAGTTGCCCCAAATATGGAAGCAATTATAAAGAAATTCATGACTCGCTAGTGAGCATTCCTTGTTTGATTTCTGTTACAAGTAGACTAATTGCAGGATCTCTAGCTGACATCTTTTTTTATTGGGCATTTACCCTCCCTGATGTGTTTATCAAATTCCCCATTTCATTAGTGGAACAAGAAGAGCAAATCTAATGTTTGAACATCTTCCTTAATCCACTAGAAAGCAGAGCTTGTTGGAGTCAATGAAATAATGTCCATCATTTCCAAAAGACTTGGGGATAAACCTGCAAGGGTTAAAGATATATATATATAATCATAATCACAGAGTGAAAGAAGGAATACAGTGAATTTGCTCTGCAGTGGAGATATTTTTAGGTTTGTATTCTTTAGGATTCCTGTAAAGGTACATCCCTCATGCCCAGGTGTCGAAAATAGCGTTTAGGCATTTAGATGTGAGTTGATTTAAACCAGTAGAGAAGTGTGCTCTAAATTTTTCAGGGCACTGCAAATGTGCAAAAATGGCGTCTTCATGTTCAAAAGCTCCATATCACTTAGAAGAACTGTGCCAATAAATTAAACAAAAGAGAGTGTTTCTATTAAAAATAGAAACAGTGTCCTGTAGGAAAAAAAAATATCCTCTATCTTCTGAACTTAAAATATGGTTTAAAATTCAATGATCAGATCCTTAGCAGGTGTAAATCATCACAGAAATGATTCTGTAGCACTTTACATGATATTACCAAATTGTCTTGCTGGTAATTAAGAATACCCTCTGTGGAATAAGGACCAATGACAAGAAAAAGTGTAAGCTGACGTTGTCTCAGCATGCGTAAGTGGTAGACAGAAATATTCATGTGCATAATCTCACACCTTGCCTAGATGATACCCAGTGGGCTAAAGTAATAGCATACAGAATTATCTTGGAAAAGGCAATTCTCAACAGAAACTGAAAATCTTAATAGTCGTCTATAAGTTTTTCATAATTATACATGGCAAAAAAAGTGAAAATAAAACTAAGGCATGCACTTGGAAAATGTTTTTCTTCAAACTTTCTTTAAAAATCCAGAGCATATTATACTCAAACGTCTTTCAAGCCAAATTTTTCTCAACTTCATCCCAAGAAAATATCTCTCTCCCCATTTATTTTCATGTGTTTATTATATTCTATTCTATTATTATATTCTACAACCCAGAGAAACAAATGTAACAGAATTTTATGAGCTCATAACCAGATGACAAGGCCAACTATTTACCATACATGAAGGCAAAAAAAAAGTCTGTATAGATTACTCATAAGAATCTTTATTGTTGTTATAGATACTGAAAGATATTCCAGATTAGCAGAAATCAAGACAGAATTAGGCATATATGTGATTAATCTTTGATCTCATGTAAAATGTAAAAGGCAGAAAATACTGTGTATTAGAGGTCCCTGAGCCAGAACCATTATCTAGGCATCAAGTGCAAACACAATACAATCAGAAGACTTTTTCTGAGGTATGAAAAAAAAAAAAACTCTAATAGTAGGAAGTAGAAATATTTGAATGCTTCTCCTGAAGCCCCCAAAACCAAATCTGGATGCCTTTCTGTAAGGTGGGCTCCAGCAACATCATCCCTCCAGGAGTTCTGATCAGACAGGCCCCTGATTTCAATATCTGTGTAGTCCAAGCAGGGACACACTGAATATTGGCATTTTTCTGAAGCTGCTTAGTGTATTAGGCTCATTTTTAACCTGTTGGTACCCTAACTGCTCTTCTGTCATGTAACATCACGAAGTGTAGCCTTTTTCATTGCTAATATGGAACAAAGAAGTAGCCACATATGAAGACTAGCAAAATGCTGCCTGTTGTAAAACAGCAAATATTTTGTACAGAGGGAAAATTCTGTGACCTGCCTACTAAAAGAGAAGTGCAAACAGCTTCTTGTGCATGGCCCCCAGTGAGTTTGTCCCATTTTGTGCATATCAGAGCTTTGCAAATCTCCAGAGTTTTGTATTTAGCAAAGCAGATGTGCAAATGGAGATCCTGGTGACCTCACTTCTGAGAATCAGGCCTTTGACATACATTACTCTCCTGCTGACAGCAAGAGAAATGTGGATCAGTTGGCATTTCACACCTGCAACTAATGTAGAAGTTGTAAGGATGTAAGTGAGCATTAGGAATAGAAGTGATGCTTTGGACACAAACCAGCTCTATTTAATGGGAAAGGTGCAAATCCACATTACAACTCGGGATATGTATTAGCTGCAGCCCTTCTTTAACCTGGAAAGAAAGAATTATATCCAAGGGAACTTACCTCAAAGAATTTCTCCTTCCTCTGACAGAAGTGATGATTAGGCTAAAATTGGCCGTTGGTTTTATCTGTAGTTGGGGAATATATGATTTAGTTCATACAGCTTCAGCTGGTAGACCAGTCTCATTTCAAGATCCTGATCTACTATAAATACCTCTTCACAATCAGCAAAGCAGTGAACTTGGAGTAGAGCTGAGGACCTTGCCCAGCTCCTTTGCCCTGGACTGAGCTGACCTGGTAATTCTGGGGTGGGGTGAGATCTCACTGAACATCCCAAGTTCTCCAACTCCTCTCTGCCTTGGGAAGTCCACGCTTCCAGATGGGCTCCTGGGGCTATGGATAACAACAGCTTTTCACTCATTTTCTTGTTGGCAACAGATGCTCTGCACTGCTCCTTGAGCCATTTGGGCTTCTACTAATTCTGCAGTATGTACTATCCTATAATACTCATCACTGATTGGGGGTCCCTTCACTAAAGCAGATCTACCAACTGCAGAGCGTTTGGAGCTGGATTTCGGACTTGAACTAAAGCAGATCTACCAACTGCAGAGCATTTGGAGCTGGATTTTGGACTTGGTTTTGGGAGGTTTGTTTGTCAGTGTCTAACAGGTGGCTACTGTGATGCCTCTCAGCCTACAGCCTGATGCCTCGTGGCTTTCTTCCTGGCTGAGAAACATCACAGATGCCTAAAGCAGATCTACCAACTGCAGAGCATTTGGAGCTGGATTTTGGACTTGGTTTTGGGAGGTTTGTTTGTCAGTGTCTAACAGGTGGCTACTGTGATGCCTCTCAGCCTACAGCCTGATGCCTCGTGGCTTTCTTCCTGGCTGAGAAACATCACAGATGCAAATGAGTTTTTTCTGCTGAAGGAACACGTCCACCAGCACATCTCTCCTTGAAAAGTCAGGGGATGCAACCACAACCAACACGAGCCTGCGGGCAGTTACGTGACATTCAGTTTGAGAAAGGAAACCAGTTTGTCACCTCATTGCTTAACTGTGGGATTTCAAACCAGAGCTGAGCTGTACCTGAGAGTGCAAGAGATAAGACTTCATCGTTAACACTATCATGTTCTGAGGATATTCTAGTTTCCAGCCTCAGAATGTGATATATCAAAAATGTGGTGGGATTCTCAGTTACATGAATACTAATTTATAGGTTCTTCTACCAAAGAGAACAACCCCTCTCTCCCTACTCATCCTCCTGACTCTGTTAGAAGATACAACAGTTCCAAAGGAGATGAGAGCTGCCATGATCCCTTGGCCTTTGTAGGGAAGGTGTTCTTACCCAGAATTAGGCAAGCTGTAGATGAAGTTTGTGTGAATCCTTTTGTGTAATGTGACGGTATGTATATACAAAACATATTTTGGATTTAGTTGAGGATAGTAGTGTGTAGGATTCCAAGCAATTAGGTGCATTAAAACGTGTAGGAAGGGCACAGAAGAGACAGGGAGTAGTACAGATAAAGGCAGGAGAAAAAGAAAGATGTGGAGACAGCTAAAGAGATGAGAGGTGGAATCGGGTAGGACAAATCTGTCATTTATAGGAAGGTGGGAAAATGCCTCTCTGACATTATACCTTTAGTGTTTCTCCATGATGGTGTTATAGTGTTTTTTCTTCTCCTTATGAAAATGAAGTACTGAAGTTCCCTTGATTTTTTTCCCCCTCTGCCCCTGTGTAAGATGTCCTTTATGCTGTGATGAGATCACTGGTGTATTAGTTCATTTTAATCCTTTCAGAAAGAACTCAGGAACTGCGGTGAGGTCATGACTGCAGTAGTGTCTAAAGGGATGATTTTTATGGAGGAAAAGAGAAATTTTCCTCTCCTTTCGCAAAACTGTAACAAAATTTGTGCTTCTTAAGTGTGCTGGACAAGTTAAGGTTTGTTTACGTTTCTCTAGCATCTTTTTGCAAAAGAGAGCCTGCTTCATACTCTTCCTAAGTACTGCATAAATCCAACAAAGCTTCTGGGCAAAGCACTCTGCTGAAGCAGTGTTCCATTTGAACAATCATCTAAAAGCATCTTTAGCTATGGTACCTCCCCAGTCATACAGCCAAGAGGGGGGTGTAAAAAAAGCCAACTCCTGTGACGACCTGAAAGTCCTCACATTAGATATTCTGTATCACTCAGAAGGCAGATGCCTCACTGAGAACATCCTAGTTCCCATCTCTTTCAAGGAGAAAAATCCTTGGGGCATCCCCAAGGGCCATGGTGTCGTTGTTTAATACAACATATTTGTGCCTCTTTGATCCATGGAGTCATGTCAGGCATGAATTTGGGCTGTGACGTTTCAGGAAATGACGGTGACTCAAGTGCCAAGCTCTCCCTTTTATTCTCCAGCCTTTTCCACTCTCTCTTTGCTAAATGAAGTGACAAGTCTTAATGATATCAGTCTGAAAAGTCTCTGGATGGACTTGGTACTGTAAAGAAATATGTAGACAGATAGAGTCGTAGCCCTCACTTTACCATGACCAATGTATTGTATTTTAATGTGTTCTAATGAACTTAAAAATTACTCCCCAGTGTGCTTGCTGCCTGGGTCAGAGGGGTTATTTTGAGTTTGCTGTCTTCCTGGATTCTTGAGCTAATTCCCTCTGGATTTGTTGGGTCAACAACAAAGTGCTGATAACAAATACAGTGCTGCTTTAATCCAGCGCTGTGCTCTCTCCATCTTTGTGCTGTGGATTTCTGCATCCTAACAGCTACACTGCTCCTAGTTTAACAACTTTAGGGCATTAGTGACCAGCAGCATAAAACCACTTCCCCATTTATGTTCATATTTCATACCCAGACCAAACGTCCTGAGTGATCTGTGTCACACACTGGATGCCACAGGTTTAGTTTTGCTTAAAGAATTTAAGAGCTTCTGCTACCCAGAGAGGAATAAGAGATTAATGCCATTCTTTGACAGTGCAAGCAAAGAAGAGCCCACCTCTACATACTACTAATACATATAACTATAGAAAGCCTTCCTATTTAAAAAGACTAATTAATAATGCTTAATGGTCTGGATTTCGAAGTATGACTTGCCAGGGATTTTGGCAGGCTTAGGGAGGTAGGAAAATGGGTTAACATTGCATTGTTTAAAATTACAGGGTTTTAAATTGTTTAAAATGATAAACAGATAGGGTTTCTGCACCAGATTTGAGACATTTGTTCTCTTTTATTTGTACTAAAATTTTGGCTTGAGCTCACATTGTCATTCTACCCAGACTGCTTCCCAGACAAGCTAATTTGTCTACCTGTGTTCCATTTTAGGCCTTGGTTTTAATTTGAGGATGATTCCTGCTAATACCAAAGACTGGATAGGACATCCATTAAAAGTCTACACAGCAATTGAAATGGAAAATTCCAAAAGAAACCCTATTAGAGTTTTTCTCCATCAAATCAACATTACAGACTTCTTATGCATTTCTTAATTAGACATTGATATTAACTGGACTGTTGCATGATTTAAATCTAGCTCTTAATCTCAGCTATTCTATGCTGCTGTAGTTTTTATGACATCCAACTAGCGACTGCTTTATGCATTAATCTATCTGGAAAACCACCTTCACATTTTTTTGTCTTTTTTTAGAAGAATAAAGGCCCCAAGAAGGAAATGAAAGCTTTTGGGTTCAGCCATTAGTAATTTTCTGCTTAGTATTTGAAAAATTGCTTATTTTAATTGCTTCATAGAAGAAAAAGATATCAAAGCTAACGTTCTTTCTCTCCAAACTTTGTAATTATTTCTCTCAGACTCTTATTTGAAATGCCTTGAAAGGATTTTCATTGAAATGTAGATTTCTTCTCTTTCAAAAGTACTTTTATTCCCCTGTGCTTTTTTCCCTTTTTTTTTTTCTGGTGACTTCCTCTCTAGATTTAGAGCAAAATACATAGACTCCAATCTCTGGACACTGTAGCATGTGTCACACAGATGTCCCTTAAGAGACATCTTCTTTAAAACTACCCTTCCCATGGCTCAGAGACTGTGCTGACACTTTGCCATAGGTCTTAGACATCCTGCTATCCTTGGGCTTCCTCCACAGACTGTGAAGAAGACTCATAGGTGTTAGAGGGGTTTGGTGTGTCTGAGTTGTACTCATTCTGAAAAGGATGTGTGGTTTGCTTACTTATATCCATTCCAAAAGCAGGAAAGCCTTATGGAAAAGCCTTTTAAATATTAGTGAGCACATCAGTGAACTGAATTTTGGGGCTTGTGATAAAGTCTAGGGACAGGTAAGCTTTGTGTAGTTTGGGATTCTGTTTCCAGCAGTGTATATCCTGAATATCCTAAACCAGGAAGGAATTTCCTAACCAAACCTTGTAGTTAATTCTGCACTGTATTTCAAGTTCAGTAGGACAAAGCTTCAGGATTGTGTTGGCCTCATCAGTGATGCTGGATACCAATACAGCAATAGTAGCAAGATGTTCTTTATTTCACCTGTATATTTTTAGGGAATGTTATTTACTAATAGATTATGATCTGGTCAAAATGATCTATACATTCATTACATCCAGACTGGGCTTTCATAACTCACAGCCTCTAAGAAAGAGGCAAAACTCACATTTGTTTATAGTGCAGCAATTCTGCTCAGCAAAAAAGGAAAAGGTGAAGAGAAAATACTGTCCTAAGCACCTTGTGATCTGATCTGAGTCCCAGGTGATTTCTCATGCCTGCTCAAAAACACCTTTAAGAGCCTCAGAAGAATAGGGACTTGGGTACCTTTGAGTCCTCAGAATATAGCTGTTCTCTCTGCAAATAAGGGCCCCCAAAAAACTAGTGCAGTCATGGCTGAGGTTATCTCATAGTGGGAATCTTCAGAGTGGAACAAAACACTTTGAGAAGAGAAGATGGAAATGAAGCTAAAGCATTCTCAGTATCAGATTTTACTTTTTTTTTTTTTTTTTGCAATAACACAAAAGGAGGAAAGAGAACAAGAAAATGAGGTAGAGGAAGATGGAGAGATGGTCTATTAAGCAAAGCTACATTTTACTCCCTGAATTTACAGTCCTGATAGACATCTTTATTCAAAATTACACTTTTTTTTTTCTTTATATTCAGATACTAGTTTTCAATGCTAGGCCCAAGATTTGTCTGGACAGATTACCCTCTTATTCCCACAATGAAACTTAATTATGCTTTTTATGTCTTCAGATACTTCCAGTCATTTCCTGAACTGTTTCTGGGGCCAGAGAGCAGCTGATGGGTCCCTCAATAAAGCAAGTACTGTGCTGGCCACACATTTTTGAAGGCAGAAGCCCTTTGGCCCCAGGTCTCCTTAGAATGATTTTGAGCACTAGTACATGTCCTTTACTCAGATCTACTTTTGCCAAGATCTGGGGTTTTTTTTTTTACTAGACAGACACATCATTTTCTCAGCACCTTTCTATGTGTTACTTGGAAGCATCTAAATGTGAGTAACTCACCTGGAATCTGTGGAAGGAGATTTGAATGATTCATCTCTCAGGCAAGAATAACCCCTCATGAAATCCAGGGTGGAAATGATTGCATGGTTTCAAACACACCTTCCTATATCACTGTTGTTGCAGCAGGAAGGAATGCAGGAAGGAAAGTCCAAATGACTAAATAAATTGCTTCAAAGCTGCAGTAGTAGCACAGGGGGTTGTGTAAGTTGCTGGTATTGAGCAGTTACTGGACTTTAGGACACTTTATGAGTTTCATCTGTGAAGACAGCCCTAACACAAACATACATTATCACTATTTTCTGTGTCTGAGCAAAACTAACAAGAGTGGTCAACATGGAAAAGTTGCATAAAACAACCCAAAACTTAGAAGTACTAATGAGAATTATAACAAGTATCCATTCAGACTTGGAGAGTTATTGTTTAGCTCTTACTACTTCTGTAAAACTCTCACTAGTTCAAATAAGAAATTAAAGAACTGTTACAATAACTGAAAATATAAATAGGCTTAAGAAAATCACCAATTTCATCAGAAAATAGCACACACTGTTGTGTTATCTCCCTGTAGAATCCCTTATGAATTAAGTATTAAATCCCAGAGGGCTGACCTGGTAAAAATAATTGTAATGTCTAAATGAAGCAGGTGCTGCTGTGGTACACAGGTTTGTGTTATTGGATTGAACAAGGAGTAGGCAAAGGGGGTTTCACAACTAGGCTGGGATTAACAACAGGCTTTGTGCTGACTTTAGATATTGTATGAAATCCAAATTAAACAAAAATCCACTTACCCTGGAATAGTTTTCATACTCCAGTCACAGCTCTGCATGAAAGTTGCTTCTTCCAAATCCAGCTTGTGACCCCAGCCTGAAAGCTGGGAAGAGGATGATGCAGTATCACTGGGACCACATAGCCTGTCATACCAAAACCAGATTAAGACAGCACTCTGGAATAAAATGTAAGTTTCTCCATCACACCCAACCTACATTTTTTCCTGATGAGTTTATCACTCAATAATTTCCACTAGCCTGAGAGAACAGATAATCTGTTTTCTACAAATACAATAAATAGTGCTTCAAAGGACATGGCATTTATTCAATTCATCATTTCAGTGAGTCAAAATGAATGTAAAAAGAAAAGGTGTCTAAAGCAACAAGCGGCAGGATCCTAGAATAGAGAGTCTCAGGCTGACTCCCCATTTTGTGCTGCTGATGGGTTCTACCCTCTTACACCAGTAACTTCAGCCTGGGTGCATTTCTCTGCCTAAAAGCAGACAAATAAAGCACTGAGTTGGCACCTTTTATAGTGCTCTTACAGTGCAGTGTTACTGTACAATCTGCACAGTGCATGGCAATAAACTAGGTCCTGACCTCATCTGTGCCCTCGCTCCATGGGAGTGGAAAATGAGTGATAAAAAAAATAATAATAATAAGCTCTGAATAATTATGTATTGTCTTTATAGTGAAGCAGGCCCTGAGCATTGCGAGCTCTCCGCTGGGAGAAGTCCCATTTAAAAAATCTCCCTGGCATAAAAATGAATTGGTTCCTGTCACATGAATGGCCTGCATTTACCATTATTTTCACTTACCTTCTAGTTGTTCATTTTCTGAGGTGACTTGTGCCT
>NW_008602668.1:17483-21252 GCF_000691845.1 Merops nubicus | reverse complement strand
GTTGTCAGCAGGAACTGGGTAAGAAGAACTTGCTGGAAACGGCATATTAAATAAATAAACACAGAAAGAAGTGCTGACTTGGCAGATATACTATTACAAGCATGATGTAAAGCTATCAAACCACCAGTGCAGCTTCTCAAAGTCTCATGATTCACATTCACAAAGAGCAAAAGAGAAAAGTTAGAGGATTTTGACCAATGCTAATGAATTTGGAACAAGACTGGATTTTGAGATCCTAAGAAATCCAGGATGGGTCTAGGTTGAATTCTTCATCTGTTTGAGCTGTCCTCCTTGTAACCATTACATCATTAGTCAATGCATCCATCAGCTATAAAAAGGCAGCACTTGGACTATCCTGAGAGCAAGAACCATTCCACTATAGTCACGAAAGTCAATCAGCATCTTGGCTCTAGGATACTGAAAATGTTTGAAAAGTTCAGAACACTTCTCCCAAGCTCCCAACAGCTCTAAGTGTGATACCAGGGCTGATTGTTTCATCTGAGAGATGGGGAAGGCACATGCTGCCTAGACTTTGAAACTCTTAGAAAAGGTAACAGTTCACACCTGCTGCTTTGGGCTTGCCTCAGGTATGGAGCGTCTTCCCCAGGTAGATGAAGCAAAACAGAATAGGGCAGAGGCAGAAACACCACAAGTAACCTAATGGATGTTTTGGTGAGAAGAAGAGGGGATCGATTATGGAAAAAATCTGCTGGCCATTAAGTGTCCTGGAGCAACTATTGCAACGCTGAAGCTGTGAGTTTCCACGTGGCTTTAAGACTTCTGCCCTAAGGAGGCATTTGCAAGGAAACAGTTTCCTTTTTTCTTAACTCCCTGATTCCCATGGGCCAGCAGTTGCCCTTCTAAATGAAATGCTTCTTTAGGGAGACAGGCTGGCCCCAGGGATTGGTAATGCAATATAGTGCCTTTCATCTCTCACCCATGAACCCAAGTCAAACAGAATTTGGTAAATGGCCAATAACCCTTCCCATCCCAGGGGCTGTTTGGTGACCTGTGCGAAATGATGAGGGTCATCTCTGTGTCTGTTTACTAGAAGGCAAGTGTCAACTTCACCATAAAAAAAAAAGGACACAGTTACCACTCATTATCACCCAATTTAACATTCTTAAGCCAAGTGAATGAGCCTGGAAAACTCAGCCATCTTCTTACCCAGTGATGGTGGTCCCAGTATGTCAGGGTTTGAAGTACATTGATGAAGACAGTTGCATTGTAGCAAACCAGGACGTGCCTCTCCTGTGGACAAGAAATCCAAGTCTGAATTACTCAGTGGTGTGTCATTGCAGTTCTCCCCAGATCTACGTGGTAATGCCCAGGAAGAAAAGTTCAGTTTTTAGGTGCAGCAGACACTGAAGCATGGCCACGGAGTCACAGAAAGCTGCAGACTTCTGCAAATATGCAATTGGGGTCCTCAATAGACCTGCACAGGGACACAGCATCCAGCACTGACAGAGTTAAAGTGCTGAGAAATCCTTCACTGGAAGGCTCTGTTCTCTCACCCATCATGAATTTACTGTTCTGGTTACCAAAATAGCTGCCTTTGGAAGGGTTGAAGGCCAGAAGAGCTCACTGCAGTACCCATTCTTGCCCTATGCACTGCTCATTTGAAGGTCAGACCTTTACCATCAGGAACCTGTTAGAAGAAAGAGGAATCACTTTAGAAGCTGTTGCCACTCTGGGGGTTACCCTGGAAGGTCCGAGAGGGGAAAGGGAAGGGCAGGGGCAGATAAACACTTGGCTACATGAAAAATCAGCTGCCCCTAAATTTCAATAGATCTGCATAAACCCCAGCCAGCTTGTTCCTACCCAGCTTCTAGTCCCCACTATCAATTTCTGATCCTTCTATGCCATAGCAATGGTAACGCTGCCGTTGTCAACTCTGAGTTACTGTTTAAACCCAACTATCTTGATTAATTGCGTTAAATTGGAATACCTGTGTTAATTAAACAGAAGATGGCAGAGGCAGTTTGTACGTATTCTTTTCTGTAGATCATTTCCCAGGGCTTCACAAGTTCTGGAAAAACAACAATACAGACACACCACCCATCATATTTCAGCTCGGCTGATAAAGCTGTTTTACTCATACAGTGACCCATGATTTTTTTTCACACGTCACAGAATGGGCTTAATTACCATGCTGCTGTCGCTGCTGCAAGGCAGCTCCCCTCACTTTTGATTTTTTTTTTTTATTTATTTGTATTATTTGCAAGTGGTAATCATGTTTTCCTGTCATCCCTGAGCAATGTGCATGCGTGCGTACAGGCAAATGCCAAGCCTGGGAAGGAAATCTGATGCGTGTCCATGAACTGGAGTTTTCAAACTTTGGCTGAAGATTAGTACATGTAAACATAGCTCTGCCCCCTTCATCTTGGATAATTGGTCACAAATGCTACTTGACACTTCTCAAATCAGACACTTTACATACTTCCGAGCATAGCTGAACTTTTTTGGCAGGAATTAATTTGCTTTGCAACTCAGCCTCTCATTCCTGGCCCAATCCCTCCTGCAGTGATTTCAGAGCAATGTTCTGCCAGTGAGAGAGGCACAGAGGCAGGACCAGATCTGTTTGCTAGCGCTGACGAGCCTGGCTTTGTTGACTCCCTCAGAAACACAATGACTGCAGCTCATGTTTTGCCCTTTGCCAGCCTTGAGTAACAGCAGGATTTTTACCTTCGGGACCCTCTCTCTGTTCCAATTACTGTACAAGTGACATTGCATCAGGGGACTTCTCAAAAAAATGAAGTCGGCAATGTAGCCCGACCAGAAAATGCAACTTCTGACATGCCAGGACCCCTCCACAGCAGCATCAGCTTTATGGGAGATGCCTACAGACATCACCCACCCCCAGAGAGGCTGTCTCGGTTCCCTTCTACCTCTCCTCCTCCATGGCCCATGCTCCAGCAGAGAAAGAGAATCTATTTCTCAAGTACTGATGAAGTTTGAAGTAGCCACAGAATTTCATGCTATCAAACAGCCTCCTGTTTGCTCTGACATTGTTGTGTATTTGCTCACCATGCACTGGTACTGCAAGAGCTGAGCAGACCATATGCTCACTTAGAAGGGCTGCCAGGGTCTCTGGGAGCATTACTGTGCCTATTCCAAGAGGGGTTTAGGGTAAGAACATGTTCCATAAAGGTTTTCACTAGGAATATTGTATTTTATCTGGTGATTTATTTCTGTCCAGCCTCTGGACTAAACAGCAGTTTATCAACATAGCCATGTACCTCTGTGAATAACTCATGGAAAATATAATTCACCCTTTATTCTCTGGGATGTTGATAAGCTGCAGCACATTAAAAATGTTCCTCAGTTTGTTCTTTTCAACTATCAAGTGGGATGTGTGGCGGCATGCCCTCCTCACACTGGCTGCTGCACCCAGAAAATGGAGAGAAAATGATGAAACAACGTCAGTTCTAGAAGGGGGCAAAGGTTCACATGAGTTATTTTAGCATTATTGTCTCAGTCATCACTAACACTAAATCTGTAAATTAGATTGAGCTCCTACCTGTAGAAGCAAAGGATAAAGCTTTGTGCAGTGCTTCAGGTATAGACCGTGAAAGGAGCAAATACCTGATCATGTTGCCTTGGCTCTCAGGGCTTCACAGAGCTCAAAGCGTTGATGAGGAGAAGCCAGGACAGGAGCAGTCCACATGATGTTTCTCCAGCCTCTGGCAGCTTGTGCCATGAGTGACAGCTGAACCACCACCCAGTGACAGTTGGGGAACCAGCTGCATCAACCATCTCTCTTTGTGCT
>NW_008602668.1:0-17452 GCF_000691845.1 Merops nubicus | reverse complement strand
CTCTTTCCAGTCATGGTCTTGCAATGGTTTATCCCTAGAAAAGAAGGGTAGCTGGTGTTACAAGAGATAGGGCAGATTCACTGTGGAGAAGCAAAAGCCCTTATTGCTCCTGAATTTGCCATGGAATCATAGAATCATTCTGACTGGAAGAGACCTTCCAGATCATCAAGTCCAACGATTAACCCAGCACTGCCTGGTCACCACTAAACCATGTCCCTCAGCACAACATCTACAGGGCTTTTAAATCCCTCCAGGGATGGAGACTCCACTGCCCTGAGCAGCATGGTCTTGTGCTCTACAGCTCTGTGAAGAAATTTTTCCTAATAACCAATCTAAACTTTTCCTGCAATAATAATGCAAACGAAGACATTGCATGACTGTATGTCTTGGGTTTTCATAGACTCTTACCTTAGACAGATGGAGACGTGTCTCACTTCCTTCTGTTTAACTCTGATATTGGAACCATTATGGGAGTGGTGGGTATGAAATTTATAAGTGAATAAGGCATCCGTTGGCAAAGAGATGCAACACAGCTCTAAAACCTGAGTTAAGGAGGAGGGTTAGTTTCCATTGCTATTATACATCACTATATAAATTTAGTTTTCAGGCCCTAGCCATTTTAAAATAACATGTTTAGTGTTAGAATAGAAGAGTATCAGAAAAAGTGAATTACAGGTTACAGGCTTCTAGTATTTGCAGTGGAAAAACTATTATCGTAATTACACATACAGAGTACTCATTTAGGTTGTTATTAGGGAGAAAGGGTGGCAGAATTAGAATGTATGGGAAGAAAATCTTACAGAAGAGGAGCTAAATAATTTAGCTGGGACAAAGAACTATGGTGAGTGCTCGACACAGGTCTGTTCTCAGCACGTGAGCTCATCATGTGTGAGTGCACCTCCAATGTCCAGTGATTTAGGGGAAACCACCACAGATGAGCATTGTCTGGTACAAATGGGAACAAGCTCAGACCAGGGAAAGGCCTGACCTCACACACAAACCCCCAGACTGGGAGCTGGATGCCTTTTCATACCATTGAACATCTCCATAGCCTGGCACTAAGTGAGAAATGAAATCGCCCAAGTCACTCCATGAGGTCAATACTTCAGACAAAAATCCTTCCCCACCAGGCTCTTGAGCATTCGAAATTCAACTAAACTAGGAAAAAAAAAAAAAAAAACCAACAACCTTTTTGTCAAGGATAAGGTGAATCTCCATTTTGACTCATTATTTTGTGTTTAAGGCTAAGTGGCTGTTATTCGTAGCTAGATACCCACCGTTATAAATCCACTGTGTTGCCTCCTGGACGTCGTCACTGAAAGTAAGCAAACTGTTGCTTCAGTGGCTAAAGATTTACTTCCTTAATGCCTGGTGTCATCAACAAATTCAGGCTGGCAATGACATCCTACTTGTCTAAGATAATATACAGCTTTGCACGCTCCTTGTTTTCCTTCTCATTCAAACTTATGGTTTAGTGTTGGTGTCTGCCACTAACCAACATTAGAGCTGAAGTGAACGGAGTGATGAATGAACACACAGCCTGCAAGGGGATAATTAGAAGTCCGGCTGAGTACATCACATTATTTAATATATCATCATTATGTTTCTATTTACAAAAGCATCTAAACGATATTATTTCTTGTATAACTCCATCTCTCTGGTGCTCTGACACCAGGGATGAATTGTGGTATGCGTTTTTGGTAGAGATTTCTTCTCTAAAAAATGATGGAACCACTTGGAGCTTAAATCATTGCTGTAATAAGTTGGTAAGTTGTCTCTACCTGAGAAAACTCTCGTGTCAGGAGTAAAACTCCTTGTCTAGCTGTGCTGCAAGAAATAGGATATTTAATTACGACAATTCAAGCTCATCTGTTTTCTCCAAGTACAGACAATATTGATTTACAGTACTAATATAGAAGAGGCAGAATTAAAAAGCTGGTTTATTTAGAAACTTATTTATACCTAAAAATGTCTGTTCAGCTCACTTTTAAATTTGATTTCTTATCCTAGGTGAATGACACTGCTTTTCTGAATCTCAAGAACTGCTTGTGCCTGATAACAGCTATCAAAATACCAGCACCGTTCAGTTGTTTTGACTGGAAGATTTTTGTTTGTTGCTTTATTGGGCAATGGTGTTTGTAAAAGAGAGATTAAGAGCACCAGAGACAGAATTACAGTTAGTGCATGAGATTTAATATTAGTACAGGACCACAGTCCGTGAGATCAGTGGCGAATGAAACCACCTTGTAGGCAGATTCAACTTCTTGTACTGAAAAAGCAGTAAGGAAAACCCGTGCCAGTGTTTCAGCATGACAAATGAACTTAGGCAAGTTGAAGATAATCATGATTATTTAATATTCCACAGCTTTACAACTCGATACTCTGTGGACAAAAGATCAGAAGGCTGCTGAGTCCAAAATTTTGCATCTTTGGGTCAATATGCTTCTCATGTCTTCAGCGTTTAGTTTAATTTAGGAGGAAACAGTTCTGAGCTAAGATAAGATCTCAGACAAAATTGACGTGGGCTCACAACATGGCCTAACATAACAATTTAATCTATCCTGTGCTTCCCCTGAAAGAAGGCTTAATAACTGTGGTATGATTTCACCTGCTGCTTCTAACATTTGCTCATTCTTTTTTTCCTGAGCAAATTTGGATTATCAGATGGCGAGCAGCTTTGTTCATGGTAGACAAACTCAAATTCATTTAGGATTGATAACAATGGGTTCAATCCTGGATTCAATGGCAGTCTTCATGAATGGAGTCTTTGGAAGACCAATATTTATTTGTGTTAAAGAGAAATAACTTATTCTTCATTTTCCTGTATCCTGATTACAGCACATATCACAAAATGTTTCCCCTGTGTCTCCAGCCACAGTTGGGCACGTGAGCTACAGGGACATCCCCAAGCCCTGGGGATTTTGCAGACACAGGCCAATTGGACCTTGTTATTTCAAGAGCTGAAGTTTCACAATGAATTATTTGGTGTGAGGAAAAACGTGTCTCTTACTCACAGTATTATCCCAGGCTCTCGTGGTGATCTGATGCTGAGCAGTAAGGAGAGAGAGAGGTCCACGGTGCTGCGATCCATCAGCAGCTGTAGGTTGAGACAGGACTACTTGGAGGAATCCAGGCTGGATCTGGATTTTGGCCCAGTCCTCACCATTGTCTTAGACGTGAGCATCTTCCAAATTCCTGTGGGAAATGCTGCATTCTTTACCACTTTCTCTGTCTGTGAGGAAGCACTCGGAGCACATGCCACCACCGTGCCCGGCCAGGGAGGAGCTGCCTGAGCTGAGCTGCCAGGCTGTGCTGCCCAAATCTGAGTACCCACTGACCTCAGTAAAAACCAGCCGACTGCAGGAAATTCACCCTGCAGGCAATTTTATCCTGGAAAAACGTCGCCCACATTGCTAGAGTTTAGGACAACAAATTAGAGCTTTTCATACGCACTGGAAGCTTTTTTTTTTCTCTCCTTTTTCTCCCCCCTCCCCCTGCCAAGTAACATCCAGTTGCTTAATTCCATTTGAAATCACCCGGGGTAGGCACCTAAATACCTAAATAATCTTGTCCTTCATGCCTGTCAACATCTTGAGGCACCTAACCACCTTTAGAGATGTGGTGTGAAAGCTTGTGAACGATGCAATCAAGGAGGGAAACAAAAGACAAGTATCCCTATTTGCTGCCCAAGAATCCACAAAGAATGCTGCTTCAGCTCTGCTCTGATTTCTAATTAGATTATGAGTGATGTAGGACTCTGAAGCCAAGCTGGAGTTTGTGCTAGCACTTTGCATGTATGAATGACAAAGGGACACCACTTTCATATTGATTTAAGCAAGCCAGTGGTAGAATGTTTAAACATCGAGTGCTTGATGCCCCACTTTGCCAGAGCACCTGGAAATATCAAATTCATTCCAGGTGTTCTGCCATTAAGACAGGCTTGCTGCTTTTACAACCACACACAAAATGTGGCTCCCAGTTCCACAAATAAAAACGGAGTGGTTTCTGCACCTAATGCCTCGAGAACTCTGACATATTGCAAGTTCTGGAAAAGAAAAAATTAATCTACATAAGGTTTTCTTTTTTTTTTTCTTTTTTTTTTTTTTACATGGGGAAGGGAGCGAGGGGGGGAGAGATTTTAAATATGCTGCGTACAATTTGTGATGGTCATCTCTAAAATGCAGCTCCATTATCCTTTTCCATTTGGAATGAATGAGGCTAATTAATTTCAGGCCATACTTGATGAGGTCAGCACCATACGAAGGGTGCGTGCTAGACATTGCTAATCTCTTTCAGCTGAGAGTGATGAATTAAAGATGAAGCATTCCTTTGCAGGCCTAATTTAGAATGTATATCAAAAACCTACAGCAAATAATACTATACCCTACAACAAAGGAAAACTTGTTCTCTCAGGCTCCCATGTAGGGTTGATTTTAAAGGCATTTTCATTTCACTTTGGAATTCCAGCTGTGGATGGGTGAAACAGTTCAGAAAATTCAAGCTTTCTCTCTTTCTGTTGCTTTTATGGACAAAAGTAGGCAAGGGGGGGGCTAAAAGGAGAGAGAAACTAGTCAGTGTTTGATCCTGTGTATACCATGATTCTGACAGTACGCTCAACATTTAGGAAAGGTGCCAGGGTCTCGTGCTCCCCAAGTACCTGTGAGGTGACACCCCCTCCTCGGTGCATGCTGAGATTTTACTGTTGGGGTGTTTTAAGTCTGAGGGGAAAGCTATCAAGTGTCCTGTTTTGTTCAGCATCCTCTCAAGGATGTTTTGTCGGACGTTGCAGGCTTTTCCCCTGGAAATAGGATGGGTCTGGCAGTTCTGCTGGGTCACCTGAGGAGGCCAAAAGAGCTTCCAAGCCAACACGGAGCTGTATTTCTCCTCAGAGAAAAACACCTCCCTGTGCAAAAAGGTCACATCACACCTAGGAGTGCAGGTAGCAGTAGTTAACAGAAAAAGTCACTGCAACAGCAACCACACCAGGCTTGGAAGCGGTACAAATTGCTACAGGGCTCTCAAATGTTCTGGATTTGGGGCTCAGCCAAGCTTCACCACCTTTCCCTTAAGCAAAGCCCTCTATAAAGTCCATGGGGGATTCCCCCCTGGGAGGGACTGCAGGATTTGGCCCCACGGACAGCAAGAAATTAACCTCGATTGTCATTTCGGTAAAACAGGGACTGTGAAATCCTAATCCAGCCTCAGAAGGAGGCTGGAAACAATAGACCACTGGCTTCCCACCACTTTGCTGTTTTATACCTGGCAGTTTCTTGAAATTCTTGACAGGTTGCTGCAGCGAGTTGAAGTTCCCAACTGGTGGCCATAAGCGGCTGCCGTCTTTGTATCCCAGTAGTCCTCATTAGAACAAAGCTGCTTCAAATTAAATCCAATCTACATGCCGAATCAATCTTTCAACCCTTTGATTGCTTCTGAAAATATTTATATTTCTTAATAATGCACATTTTGTCCCGCAGCCTGTGATTAAACCCAGACAAGGTCCGGAGAAGCCTGAAGTGTATGTAGAAGGGGTTATTTTGGACAGGAAAAGAAAGATAAAGAACACAGGTTTTTTCTATTGTGAAACCATTAGAGTGTATAAATCTAGCAATTGCAGTTGTATAAGCATCAGAGCGGGGTTGTAATAAATACAGATTGGAGTATTATAGTAACCAAATGGAGTTTATGGATTATGTTCACTAGTTCATATTTCTCAGCTACTACAATCTAACTAGCATCGTGCTGCACTCAGCTCTATTAATATTCCCCATTAATATTCTCTTAACATGTTTGTGGGGGGAAAAAAATAAAACAAAGTTAGGAATCAACTGCTGCTCTGAGTAAAACAAACATGTTTAAAGAATCATCCCCTCCAAAGGAAAAATAAACACGGGGATGCTGTAAAGCAACTGTGTGAGAAGGGCACAGGCTGTGGCTGGCTGAAATCAGCTCTGTGCTGCTTAAAGTTAGTAACTTCCATCTGAGTGAGAATCTGGCCCTAACGCAGGGCATTTGCTGTGTGAAAATTAGGGTGTAAAACTGAAGACAATAACTGCTGCTCTCCCTTAGACAGATAAGTTTTTAAGGTGTTAAATAACAAACTTTGGCTGGAGATGAGAAACACACATATGCTTTGAAGCTGTGCTTCGTGGTAAATGGGGTATTATTCCCTCCTCAAAAAGTAGCATACATCACAGGTAAGATCTGTGCTGGTGAAGGGAAGGATATGTTCCTTGGCTGAGAAGTAGCCCAGATAGGGCCTGATCCTCCAGAGTGGGAATGTGCCGTCGATTAAGGAGGTGGCTGTGGTTGGGGACACAGATCAGATAAAGGCACTGTACCTGTCTCCCTCCCTAAACGTAAATGACTGCCCTTGTCTATAATAAAAAGGGAAAAATTGACTTCAGAAAACATGCCGTGATAAATCTCCTTGCATAAAGTAGTATAATGCCTGGGTGAGAGGAAATAAATCCTAGGAACTGAAAATATATAATGCTTATTTAATATCATTGTCATCGTCAGCATCACATAGTAAATACAGCTAATTTACCTTAGCAGGGCTGGTAAATGCTTGTGATAGTCCTGCTTGTGACAGTTCCCCCTTTTATAAAGGAGAATAGGAAATGTTCTCAGTTAAAATATTATTCATTGATTCCTTCATCATTATATTAAGCTGTAATTTCCTAAATAAGTTGAGGGGGTATTATTATTATACATATATCCTGTGTCTTGACAGCTATTTTGCATTAATACATTATTTGCAGGCTCAGTCTTTAAGGTAGATGGAAGGGGTTTTTTTATCATCACCAAAAATAAGGGTAGAGGAGTGATGAAAAAAGCCTCTCACAGATAGAGACAGATCCCAAATCTAATGACATGCATGAAAATCCACTTTGGATCAGGCCCCCAGCAGAACATTATATTGTATAACCACTATTTTCTGAGGATCTTCTATTTTTTGACAACCTTGATTTCCCACTAAATTTGGATTTTTTTTCCAAACTGAAGCTTTTTTGTCTAGAAACTTTAAATCATCTCCCTTCGTGAACACACACATACCATAGAGGATATTGTCTTATTAGAGAGTTTAAGCCTAAAGGTGTATGCCTATTTTTAAAAGAAATTTTCTGATTGTAGATAACTGCTCAATTTGATTTAGTGTCCAATGATAGTGATGGGGTTGATAACTGAGCATTCATCGGTAATTCATCTTGTGCTAGTAGAAATTTACAGCAAAGCAGTGCTTTCCCAACACTGACAAGTCCTATTAATCTTCTTCAGACACATTTCAATAGGTGTCTCCATCTGTGCCCAACATCTAAACACTCTGGCATCACTAGGGACTTGGAGACACCTTCATTTCAGGTTACACTAGTGAAAATGTGATACTAGATTGTACTCTATTTTTAACCTAATTCTCTCTTTTCATTCAATTAGCCTTTCTTGCCTGCATTTTTCTACTCATGTGTAACATCCTTTTCCCAGGAAGAGCTTAAAAATGAGATTTAGTTACTTAAAGAGACAGAACCTGCTATGGCAAGAGCCACCAAGAGCTTAATGTATAAAAGCAGAACAACAAAGCTCACGCCTGCAATGTGGAGACCAAATCACAGCCCCCAAACACGTCCTGTGTTTCACGCCCACGATGCTCCCCTCCCGAGGCACCTCCCGTGCATTGTTCTGTTAGGACAGGTCTGATGCTAAACACCCCACCTCCAGCTTACCAAATGTTAAAATAATTGCAGAGTATTTGGGGTTTGAAATCCAGTACGTCCCAAAACATCTCTGTTTGTTCAGGCTGGACGGGGATCACCACCATACATCCCCACTTCACTTTACATATACGGCTAATGCATGAACAAACACAGCACAGGCAAATTACAGCAATAACATTTATGGGTGGATTATGTTCCAACTTCCTCACTTATTATTAAAGGCGAGTAAATTGCCAAGCACGTGGAAGAGGTAGGGTGCAAATGGGGGTGAATTTCCACTCGGAACCAAATGTTTTCCCACTTTCGAAGCTGCGATGGGTTTGGTAGCTGATGGAGCACAGCTTTAGAGCTTGCTCGTTCAAAAAAACGTGTGCTGGGGTTCTTTTTCCCTCCTCATTCCCTTTACGTTTACCTTTCAAAGAAGAGCAGATGCACACCATTTGGGCTTGGGTGGCTCCTACTTGCTCTGAACTTTCTGCTGAGAAGAGCAAACCACGAGCCGTGCATCTGCTCCACAACTCGGAACTTTCCAACTTTGTTTCTGGCTTTATGAAGTTCTCTTGTGAGTCGTATTATAGATCTAAATGACCTTATTGTAGGTGGCAAGTTTAAATGTGCCATATTAATAACTTGTTATCCAAGACAAATTAAGTCCTTATGTGTCAAAGGCACTCTGCTCTGGATTACCTACAAGACAAGTATTTATTGAATAAACGTTGGATCCAATTTCATTTTAATGTGACTGACTGTATGCTTCAGCCCCTTAGAATGAGATAAAAACACTCAAACCTATAACCGTGTTGCAACGTTACACCTAACTTGTCTATTTCTATTATTGTCTTTTTTAATGTGGGATCTCAAAAGTGTTTGGGGCTTTTTTTAAGGATTTATTATTATTATTATTATTATTTATTATTATTCTGAAGAGCAAGGAATAGAAAAAAAAAAAAAAAAAAGACTGGCATTCAGCCTAAAGAGAAATCATTGAAACAAATTAATCCTATGCCGTTTAAATTGACATGGTAATCCATCATCAGCAAAGGGAAACTCTGAAAGCAATCTAGAATCTGCACTGCTCTTTCACTGGCCCTCAGGCACAAAGACAGATAGTAAAAGAGGAAGAGGGGAGGGAAAAAAAAAAAAATTTAAAAAAAGATAAAAGTTAGCAGCACCTTAGCAAAGGGAAGGGCTAGAGAGAGCAGCTTTCACTTTTTCCTGCTTTCTACCATCCAGCACTGCTGATTAACCTTCAGCCGTTGCCTACTAACGTTTACTTCTGGATGTCAAATCATCTTCGGCTGCTGAGATATGAGTAATTTCAAATAGTGCAGAACCCCCATCCTATATAAACTCTACCATTGAAAACTCTGCCAAACGTCAACTTGGGCATTTCTGCTTACAGAGGGCCTTTTATTAGCCTAAACTTGATCGTTCCAAATGGACAATAAATTCTATCTTCACGGCCCTGGAGAAAAGAGCTGTGCTATCCTTGGGAGTTTAATAGCCAGGATTTTCATAGAGCTAGCATGAAAAAAAAATGGGGGGGTTTATTTGGGCTTAGGGTGGTGGGGTTTTTTTGTCTATCTATCCCTCGCTCTCTCAGCAGGGCTGTCCACTATAACATACGTTTCCCAAGGGTTTTTTTTTCAATCTAGTTTTAAATATCTAAAGTGCTGCGACTTGGTGCACCTTTAAAATTTTATTATACTTATGGTCAGAAGAAAACATAAACCTCTCGGGCCTTGAAAGCCCGTTGCAATACAGCCATTATCCCTATAATGTCAACAGAGCTACAAAACTCTCTAGAAATAAACCTTTTAAGAACAGCTTTCCCTGCCTCATGTTTTCTTTTAAGGTCAGTGGTGCATCACTTTTTTGGAAAACGTTTCCCCTCTCTGGCCAGGTTTAGCAATCTGAAATAGGATGTATATTCCTAAATGAATAGGTTTAATTTTAGACGCTGAAAAAATAAATAGGAGAAGAGAGCCAGGGCAGGAATAATACCTTTCAGTTAGAAACAGACATAGTAGAAAGAAAAAGTCAGAACTTTAGTGCCAGGGGCAAAGGGGTGAGAGGCTGGCTAATACGAACCATATCCAACATCTGCCCTATTTTAATTTAGCAGGGATAAAGTTTCTTCTTTTTTATTATTAAGAAAACTTTATGTGGCAAAGAAACCCACGAGCTATGTTATCAAAACTGTTTTATTGTCACACTGAAACTTAGAACTATTAAGAATTGGTGGGGCAGAGAGATAAAAACTCCCCTTCTCTATCCTTTTATACTCTGTGACAAGCCTGGGCTCAGGTCCTGCTGTCTGGGATGTCCTTTTCATGTCTTTATGAAGCACTGCACTTGGGGATGTAACATAAAGGGGAGGTTAATTGTTCAGGATGGGTCCGAATGATTGATTCTCCAGGTAAAAAAAAAAAAAAATAGATAAATAAATAAAGGAAAATTTAAAACAAAATACTGCTGCAAACACGTTCACGATAGTCACCCTCAGAGATGAGCGGTTGTGGTGGTGCATAACAAGTGTAAAGAAGGGCTGGACTGGGAAGCTGTATGAGAAACAGCCCAAATTGCCAGGCTGGAACATGATCTCTCTCCATCTAAAAGTTTTCCACCTCGATAGTGCAAATTCTCCCATAAAATAACCAAGTATACTAAACCACGTGTGAGCAGTTGTAGGAGTAAAAGAGCAAACTGGTTTCTGACAAAAGAAGGATGAATACCTTTGGATAATCTAAAGTTAGAATTTGATTGAAAGCATAACATTCCTTTAAGCATCAATATGCTTAGGATCCAAAATATGGTTATTTTATTACCAGTTAATACTCAGATCAAAGCAAAACACTGTAGCTGGAAGGGACGTTCTCTCTGGAAATAAAGTTCCATGTAATTATTTCCTATTAAAAACTAAAACTGGTCTTAGATTCAAAAACGTGTGCTTCCTTGCATGTGATATAATGCAAGCTTGTCAAGAGAGAGTAAATGTGCCATTTTTCACAGTTTGCTGGTATCCCTTTGCTTTAAAGTTTTCAGTTTAGCTTTAACCCTTTGAATGTGAAAAATTCTCATCCCATTTACCTCAGTCAAACACAAGGGATTGTTTTGGGTAACATTGACTGATTTCTTACAAACAGAAATTAGAATTTGATATAAACTAGCACCATTTTAGATGAGGTCTCCAAATGTAAGGAAGTAAAATAGAAAGAAAATGATACAGCCATTGATAGACAGTTGAAACTTTAAAATGTAAACAAGTGTTTTACTCTTGGGTAAAACAGCTCATCTTAATTCAATTTGGGACACACAGTTTAAAATAGGCACTGAAAATATTTCCAAGAAAGCTGCAACCTTTCAGAGGAGAGAGATAAGGATGTATTTTAATTATGAGGTTATAAATATGCAATCTATTTTTTTTTACCATCTCCTAAATGTGGTACGTAACATCATTCAGATGCAGTTATTTATCTATCTGTCTGTCTCTACTCTTTTCCAGAGTTTTGGTTTTATTTTATTTTTTCTTTTTCCTGATAGTTCAGTCTCTATTTGTGTCATGTCTGAGGCAGGCCCTGGGAAAAAAAAAAAAAAAATCTATTTTTTTTTGTATTTATAAACTACTGCAGAATATCATAGGGACTGGTTCTTTATTACAGCTGATGGGCTAGTATTATAAGTAGCAATATGAAATATTTAGACACATTATTTCAAGCTTTCCAGCTGCTTCTGATTCTGCTAATTATTTTTGATCTGTCACTCAGAAATAATAATAAAAAAAAAAAAACTTTAAAGAGTTCATTAGGACTGCAGAAAGAAAGAAGAGTGAGATATAAGGCAGCAATTATAATTTGGTTTTAACTTTTTTTTTTCCTGACTCTTCAGCGATATGGTTTAGTAGAAGGATGGCTACAATATAATTCTATATTAAAAGCTTGTTAAATAGGGAAGGAGCTGAGACATTGAGCCAGGATATTGTTTGCTAGCTCAATTAGTATCTAAAGAATTTGAAAGTACAATAAATGTATCTGAAGATCATATCTAAACATACTTACCAAAAAGTACCCACCTCTCTCAGCAGTTCACATATTTCAGCCTTCTGACTGGGAGGAAAAAAAAAAAAGAAAAAAGAAAAAGAAAAAAAAAAAAAGGCAGTTTGGATGTATAGGTTAAGATTGGCGTATGGCAAGGTTTGTGTGAAATACAAAGAAACCTGTATTTCACTCAACAATTTCATTGCTTAAACATATAGTTTAGAAGCATCTTTTCCTTAAACATGTGGTTCAATAGCGTTTTCTTCAAAGGAACAATTCAGTGTGTTAAAAGATTTAAGAACAAAGAATGTGCTGCAAAATGCAAATTCTTACAGTGTTAGACTGTGTATGCAATTATGTATGTAGGCAGATAGATATAATTTGAGAGTTATTAACTTTCAACATCAATGATGTACCCTGAATCAATACAATGTAACTACCTATTAAAATATAAACCAGGTGTGTTACCAGGCAAATACAGTCTGAGAAGCTCTTCTAGATTTTTTTTTTTCCCTTTAAAGATTACAGCTCTGCTATGGACAAGAAGCTCAAGAGATTGCTGCTGTTTCTGAAGATGGAGATTGCTTTGCTTTTTTTTTTTTTTTTGCAATATCTGACGTTTCTAGAATGTTTCATTTCCTCTACTTTTTTTCAAAAAAAAAAAAAATACTCAGAAATGATGTAAAGGGAATGAATTGTCTCACAAAATCACAAACCTTCGTACATTTATGTACCTCCTGGTGCCTGGGAAAGAGAAAAGTTCCCTTTCCATTTCTCTTTTGGCACAAGGAAAGGGAATGCAGGGAGAAGAAATCATTTTAAGCCTTGTGTCCCCCCTACACACCCCCTCCTCGGATCGACCCCTCTTGCAAATCCCTTTCTTCTGCCCTCCCTCCCCCAGAGCCAGAGCCCAGCGCAGTTAACCTTGGAGCAGCGCTGGGGAGGGAAGGGTTAATGAAACCAAGCTCCTTCCGACCTCCAGGGTCAGACTCTTCCTATCTGCAATCTAAGGAATTAGGTAAGGAGGTTATAAGATTATAGTGAAAGGAGTTATAGGCCCTCGTAGCCTCACACCTGAACATATTGGGCTAATCCACTGGGATTCTTAAAAATCGCTTCAGCCATGGAAAACTGTTAATTAGGCTGAGTCTATCCCGAGGTTTCCTGTTGCATTAGTGATCCAGCCGAGCTGCCTGCGCTCCATAGGCTCACGTGAAATGAGCTTAGGATGCCTATATTATTTTTTTTTTCCCCTTCCTTCTCCACAACTAACACCCGCAGCAGCCACTGATGACGGGAGAAAGCAAAGTTTGGGTGAAATTCAGCCCGAGAGATGCACAAAAGTCATTCCCCCCTCCTCCTCTCGCCCTGGGTGCCCGGCAGCCTATTTGCAGCTGTTTCTAACTTCAGTGTTTGTTTACAGTAGCAAAATTAGCACTTGGAGGAGAAGTGAAAAGCTGTTTTCACATCAGTTTTTTACTCCTCGGTTCCTAGCTTTAGATGCCTTTCCTCCCTCCCAGCAATCAGCATCATCTAAAAGTGCGGCTCAAACTTTCTCTCCCTCCTTTGACTCGGATCTCTGCAGTCGCATCCTATTTTCTGCTAAAGGAAAATACACTGGGAGAAGGTAGCGTTTGAACGCGGCCCAAACATCAATGATTTGAGGAGGGGAAAAAAAGAAAAGGGGGGAAAAAATAATGCCGAGCATCCCCAAATAACGTATTTTAACGTCGCTTGGCAGAGCTCTGCCCTGCTCCCAGCTTCCTGCCCTTTGGCACTTAGACATTTGCTTGTCTCCGGCAAAGTTTTCTTTAATCCCCCGAGACAGCCCAGGGCTGTACCTGAGCCACGGCTGAATTGCTCCCAACGACCGACAAAATCCTGCAGCAGCAGCTCCCCAACTTCAACGCCGAAAGCCCGGGCTGGTTTTAGCCATTTTGTCATTTGCAGAAACGCTGATTATTTTTTTTTCCTGTCGTTTGTGGTCACCCTAGAATGGCAGTAATCTGTAGATTACATATTACGAGCCTTGTCATTACGGGGATAAAATGAGGTGGTTAAACGCTAAAATCCATTTTACTCACCACATTTGCTTGGGGGGAAGTGGGGAGGAAGGGAGAGGGAAGAACCAACTTGTAGGAGAAGGATTTCAGCCCCTCGCATCTGAGCTGGATGCTCCCTCCCTGCCTGGTGGGCGCCCGGGGCTGGGGACCCCTCAACTTCACCTCCAAGTCAGGCGCCCGTTTACTCGCCTTGCCCTCACCCCTGGGGCTTTTGTCCCCATTTTCGTGGTGTCTCAGCATTGCTCCACAGAGGCGACTTTTCTCTGCCTCTCCTGGACCTGCTCCGTAGCATTTCTAGGCTGCTACTCGCCTCCTCTCCCCCCGTTTGCCTCTTTCGTGGGTGTCCCTGATCCCTCTCCAGCTGATGCGATGCTTTGGAAATGGTGGTTCTCACCCCGTCCCTACCTTTGCCGGGTCTGATTAGATATTATTTTTTCATTGGCTCTGCTACAATGGGTTCCTCCCTTTAACCTCTCGATACATTTTCCTTCTCCCGGTATAACCAAATCCATGAAATTCACAGCCTCTCTCTTTGACACGACTGGCTCGTCTAATCACTCCATATCGATTTCCCTAACTCTTTTCATCCAGCTGAAGACACATCTTAAAACACTCCAAGCCAGAGTGTGCTCTTTGCTTTATACACACTAATAAAATGATTTACCCTTCTCTCTCTGCTCTCCTCACAGGAGAAAATCGTTCAAGTCCCGGCTATTTGTGTGTGATCAGTAAATATTTAGTGTGGCGACATCTTCAGCTCCTCTCCTGATCAATACGCAACCCAACAGGAGGTGGACTATTGTCCGGGTAGTGACTTGCTGAGATCTCCTTTAGATGAATTCTTTGCCCCCCATACAGTCTGTTATGATTTATCCTCGAAGGTAACCAGTGAAGAGAAATTGAGGCTTTAAAAACGTCTGTTTCTAACCTGTTTACCGTGACATTAAAGTACCTAAGCAAGGAATTGATTATTCTCCCCATCTCCCTTTGATGAGCTAACACAGCCAAAGCGCTGCTAGAAAATGAATCTCAAACCGGGCAGCCGTCGCATCCCTGGACCCCTCTGTCCCCTCTTCCCCGGCCCCTCCAGCGCAGCCCCGTCCTGTCTCTGCTCCGCAATGTCACGATAAAGGGACGATTGCCCGGTCCCACCCTGCAGCACCCCCCGGGCACTGGTCTCAGTCCCACCGCTGGGCTTCGGCGGGTGGGTACCGAGGTGCCCAGGGATGGAGGGTACCCCAGCAGCTTCCAGCCCACCACCCTCCTTCTCCTCCTCCTGAGCGCATCCCGCAGCTCTGCCTGCCCCGGGATCAGGCTGAGGCAGGGCTGGGGGCTGATTGCTTTCTTTTTGTTTGTTTGTCTGGTTAGGGTTGGGGTTGGTTTGGTTGGGTTTTTTGGGGGGGGTAGGTTTTGGTTGGTTTGGTTTTGGTTTGGGGTTTTGGTTTTTTGTTTGTTTTTGTTTTTGTTTTTTTGAACGACGTGGAAAATCTGCAGTGAAGAAAAAGAAGAATGGAAATGGAGACGAGCTTAAAGCCCGGTTCCTGTGGTTAACCATACCCGAGAGCCTTCCTAGAGTGCTAAGATGGACAGAAAGCGAAGTTGGTGTGCGTACGGGTATGGTTTATCCCGATCTGTTATTTCCCTCCTGGGTAAGCCTGTGCCTCGAATGGGAAACATTTCCACTTGCAATGAGCCCCGGAGTGGCTGCTGCGTGCCCGCTGCTCTGCGCTGACAGGCGAGCCAGCTACGCCTTGTGTGCATGTGCCTGCCTTTGATGCAGGGCTGGGCGCCTGTGCACAATAGCTGCACGGTTAGAGCTGCAACGTGTGTGTGGCTCTGCTTACCCACCTCGGCTCCTGCAGCCTGCACAAGTGCCCGGCTCTTTGCTTGGTCGCCGTGCGTGGGCACTCGCCCACCAGCCCTAGGTCGCAGGCGGTTGTCTCTGTCAATGTGCGTTGCACGCAGACTCGCTGCATCCATCTCTGGCATGGGTATTACAGATGTGCGGCTGTTATTCAAATCTAAAACCAGCTACATCCACCTGTTAACTTTGTTTAGAAACCACTTCCACTAATGGCTTTTCGCTAACTTATTCAGTCCGTTATTCGAGTATAGGAGGCAATGGAGGGGAAAAATCCACATGAAACCCTGCTTGCAGCCTCTCTTCGAGAGGACACTTTACACACCTTGCCTCGACAGGGCTCCTATAGAGCGCTTATCTCTCGAATATATCTTTATACTAATGCATACTTAATTGGTCTGTCTTGACTGTCCATATAAAACAATTTAATTAGGGTGCTTTCTGCTTTGGAAAGAAAGAAAAAAAAAAAAAATCTGCCCAGCATTTATTGTATTTAGCACCAATACAGGCAGAAAATGTTGCACAAGTTTTTGGTTGAAAGAGCACCTATGTGTCCATTGAAGGGCGTTGATCCGAAAAGACAGAGAGGACAAGTAAAATCGATTTGAAGCGACCCTCTCTGTCCCTTTCACACCATTCAGACACTCCATTCCTTCTAAGACAAAGACCCAGCGCCTTGGGAATGCTGGCAAGGGGGAAAAAAAAAAAAAGGAGGAAAAAAAAAAAAAAAAGGAAAGAAAAAAAAAAAAGCTTCAATCCCCCCAAGCGAAAGGGAGAGCTCTGAAATTCCTTCATATTGCTGTTATTTACCCCCCAAGATATGTTCAACTCCAGGGTTTTCTTCAATTCGGCGTCTAACACTGCTGCTGCAAGGAATGTCCCTGGAAGGGGAGGAGGTAATTATGGCTATTAGTGCTGCGAGCCCAGCCTCAACCTTGGTCACTCGCAGGCTTTTAGGGTTAAAATAGCCCTCACCTCTGACCCCTGCGGAGCAAAGTTGTAGCTTTCGCCACAAGTTGGGCCAAAGTTTTCAAATCCAGGGCTGGGCAACACCGGAGGGGGGAAACTTCTGCCTGGAATTATTTTTGGTTGGGATTTAAATCATCTTTAGCCTATGTAATTGCCTTTCCCTCCTCCTTTTGCCAAACAATCCCTTTCGCAGAGGTGGGGAGGATCTAGAAATGCCCTGCTCCCACTACCTTGCCCACTGCTCTTTCCATTTAGGTTTAATTTGGCCATTTGTTTTCAAGCATGAAAATGGTTATCATCAAACTGAATTACTAGGTCATCCTTTCATCCATGGATCTCAAGAATACACGGGGGGGGGGGGGGGTGCAAGAGAAATGGCCGGGGGGGGGAGACATGACACATGGGTCCCCCCCTTTAGCCTTTCCCCACCACGACTTGCTCAGCTTTGCAGAAAAGGAGCACTTGGAAAATGGGAGAAAAGATGAAAAGCTTGAATTTGTCTCTTGTGCTTTCTGTGCACCTTCACGATCCTCCTCAGCAAGGGGGGATTTTGGACCTGGGGGGGGAGGGTGTGCACACAAAGTGAGGAGGGGAGAGAGCCCACAGATGCACGTACCCCTCTGGCAATAATAAAAATTCATTCAAGTGGGCTATGTCTCCATCTTCCATGTACTGATTAGACTTAACAAGAGTGGAAACTTGTGTAGACCATATTTATGGTATTAACGAGCAGTTAAAAGATTTATCCTTCTTCTGATCAATATTGTTGGTGCCCGGCCCCCCACCTCCCCCCCGCCCTGGCCCTCCCCG
>NW_008602667.1:3112-10143 GCF_000691845.1 Merops nubicus | reverse complement strand
GAACCCTGCGTTTCAGTTGTCATCTGCAGTTTTCCAGGTAACCGAGGGCTCGACTTCAGCTCGCTAGGAGAGTTGGGGCACCAGATCCCCTCAGGAGCTTGTGAAAATGGCGCTAGCATCCCTCGGTGTCTGCTGCAGGCAAAGCCTCCAGTTCAGGTTACTCCAGGCCCTTGTGCCGACTCCCTCACGCAGGGGAGCCAAGCTGTGCTTGAGTCACCTGTTTACTGTCTAGTGTAACAGCCAGTGCAAACATGTCTGGGTTACTGTATTCACCAGAGTCCTTTTTCATTTTCCAGACCTGGTGCCTGGAAAATGACCCAAAAACAGTGTGTTGTCTTCATAAAAAGTAACAAGCAATGCAATCTCCCCTTCCCCCTCTGTTGCTGGAGTAAGAAGTTAGGTTTGATCCCAGGAGAAGCCATGGGAGCTGTGCAGTTGTGCCCTCCTGGGGGATGGGATTGTCCCCTGCTCACCCACGATGCTGTGAAGATGTTCCTGTGAGGGAATCGGTGGGACCTGGGGCCAGGCAGCTGCCAGCCAGAGCCTCCTGTGAAGCACAGCCAAGGGAGAGGTGTGGAGCACAGGCTGTCTGCTCACCTGCTCCTCAGTGTGGCTCTGCTCCCGTGCCCAAGGTAATGTCACAGCTGAGTTTGCATTCTGAGTTCAGAAATGAGTTCTGCAGTTCCATGCTTTTAGAGGAAGGTGACTGAGAGGTTAGTAGATAATTTAAAGCAAGTCTAAATTTTCTTGGAGATGACCTGAAGACTGCTAACAGAGGAGCAGGGAAGACTGGTACCTGTTGCAGGCAGAGGCAAGTCCTTCCTTGGAGTATATATGTGCATCCAAAAAGTGATGGGAGTGAATTTGTCTGCCCGTATCACATCGGCTTCATCAGGGTTGAGATGCCAGTGGTACAGGAGGTGCCTCGGGCAGGGAGTGCAGGCTGTGGAGAGCTGCTGGTCCCTGGGCTGTGCAGCAGCAGTGTGACAGATTCTTCAGACAGCCTGTGCTTGCCCTGCTGCTGCAAAGGCACTTCTGCCAGTCCCAGCTGAGGGCTCCATGTCACTGTAAGGAGGAACTGAGCAGCCATGTGCCCGTGGTGCTCGCTGCCCCGTGGGGCTCTTGTGCAGGGTAAGGCCCTGTGTAACCAGTGGGTGATGGGACTGAGCCAGGGCAGGCTGGTTAATCAGTGACTGAATAGATCACCCTGAGTCTAGGTAACCCACACATGCTGTTTGAGGCTGCCATCAGCACCCATCTCTCAGGTTCAAGAGGGAAGAAAAGGCCCTGAGAAGTGCCTGCTTGTAGTGGACCACCAGTAGGTTTCCTTGCAGGAGCCCAGAGCTGGCTGATCATCTCTAGCTGTTCTGTTTGCTTTCCAGGTTGTCTCTTTTTATCAGTGCTCAGACTCTCTCTGCTGTTCCCAAATTGTACATTAGAAAGTCTTTTCCCTAGGAGCTGTTTCACCCCATCAGAAGCACAGGCCAATATGCTCCTCGCTGTGTTCAGGGCTCTCCTGCCTCGTACTGAGATGGTTCAGAAAAGATGCCTCTGCTGCATACAACTGTTGTGCTTAGGCTTAGACTGGTGCAGCTCATTCAGTAGGAGCATCATTAAGCTCATGGATGGCACGAAGAAATGAACTCAGCTAAGCCTACAAAGCACAGATGCAGGCAGGGAGGAGGACATCAGGGTGCACACGTCCTGCAGAGCTCTTTCCTTTCTCCTCTGGCTACGCCGTCTGAAGCTCCAGCTTTTCATCTTGGCAGAAGATTTTTATAAGGGCTGTAAATTAAGGATTTATAAGTGTATACATGGCTATGATGTTTCATTGGTCTGAAGTGCAGGGAAAGAAAGAAACGTCTCAGTGACAGAATACAGTGTGGGGTGAGCTGGGTCAGTGGAAACATATGGAAATGGTTTCAGAGACGGGGAAGAGTCTGGTCCTGTGCCATTTCTGCCCTGCCTGTGTGCACACGTTCACACACACTTCCCCACAAAGATGGGTCTGCTGCCCAGCATTATCAAAACCCTGTTCTCTGTGGAGCTCGCCGCTTATGGAAGGAAAATATAACAATGAATAATCATCTTTCCAGCTTCAAGGCCACTTTAATTTTTTTTCCTGACTCAACTGTTGCTGGGACTGAGGGTGTGAGCTCCGGGGCAGACATCTGCAGGGCTGCACGTGCTGCAGCCTGGGCTCTCCAGAGGAGCTGCCCGGGGCACCCCTCGCCCGTCGGGTTCCGTGGCAGGAGCAGGGGGACTGCAGAGCAGGCTGCCCTCAGCTGGGGCCAAGGGAGTGGCTGCAGAGCTGTGCTGGGTTCCCCCATGACACGCTGTCCCTGCCCTGCTCCAGGCAGGAGGCAGCCAGAGGGACACGGCACCCAAGTGAGGATCTGGACTGTGTCCAGGCTGCCCAACCTGCTGGGAGCTTTCTGAGTGTCACCACCACCAGCAGCACGGCATTTCTCCCTCCAGCAACTCCCCAGCTCGTCTTCCTCCTGCAACAAGATAAAATCTTGAGCTTAAGACAACACTCCAGTGCCTGCCAGCCCACAGACAAAGTCCTGCTGCTCCTTCAAACACAGCATGCACCACTGCTGTGCAGGAGCAAACCCCATCCTCATCCCTGCTCCTTACTTCTCTTTACCTCTCAGTTACTAGCAGTACATACAGCCTCTTTCTTGTTCCTTCAGCATTTTCTCTTAGGAGAAGCCAGTCCTGCTGTCACTCGTGTGCCTGAGTTGACTGAGCATTGGCTTTTACTTGTAGAATGTGTCTGATCTCTGTTTTTCTTGTCTTGGCAGGTGGTTATGGCTCCACATGAGCCCCCAGTTGTGTTTGTTGACAATTACATCAAGCTCCTTGCTGACTGCAGCACCGACACCTTCCAGAAGATACTAGACATGAAGGTTAGAGCTTGTCCCACAGTTTCTGCTCATCCACTAGCACTGCTCTGAGATTGTTGGTGGCTTTTTGGGGATAAATATAGAGGGGTTTGGGAGTGAGAAAAGCACACCGAGACAAGTCTATCCTCCGTACTCTAGAAGTGTGTGGTGTTGCTACTGAAGAGGAGCTTTTCAGTTCACTTCACATGCTGATAGCTGCTCTGGCTTCTGGAGCTGAGCTCAGTTGCCTCGGGATCATCCAGAGGTCTACATACAGCTTTTGGTAGATGAACAAAAGGCCAAGCTTTGAAATAAAATCTCCTGCAGCTCTTCTCATGCACCAGATCCATGAAGTCTAACCTCCTGCTTCCCTGTTTGCTCCCACAGGGCCTGAAGAGGAGCGAGCAGAGCAGCATGCTGGACCTCTTCCGCCAGCGCCTCCCAGCTCCCCCCTCTGGGGGGGAGAACAGCAGCTCCCTCTCCCTGAGTGCCCCCACGCCCGAGCAGGAGTCCTCTCGGATACGGAAACTGGAGAAACTCATCAAAAAAAGACTCTAAGTGAGCAGAAGGAAACTGTTGCTCAGGACTAGCTGCAGAGACTGGGAGGAAAGCTCATCAGACTTGTTATTTACAGTATGCTGCTGAAAAAACAAACGTGTCCCATCCCTCCCGTGCCCTGTGATCTGTGAACCATCTTACACTGTGGTGCTGCAGCTCCATACAGACCAAGGGAGACTCTGACCATGGTGTTTGCCCTTGGGCAGCTTAGCGGCAGCGAAACCCAGGGCACTGGTGGGTCCACGTGGTGGAGAAAATAAGAGGTACCTGGAAGTCAGCAGCTGCAAAACCAGTTTGGGTGAATGCAGAGAATATCTGGCTGTGATGCTCTTCGTGTCCCAGCCTTCAGCCTGGCTGAGCTCCTGCTGCAGCACTGAGGATTTTGCCTGAGAGTTTGCTGTCACTGCTTACTCCCCATTGCAGAGCTGTTCCTCTGTTTCATTATTTATTGCAGGAGAGGGGACCAAACCTGACCCATCACCACCACCAAAAAAAACCCAACCCTTTACCAGCTGGGATCCAAGCATCTGCAGCTCCACTGAATTAATGAGATGTGCAGGAGAGAACCCCAAAGCAGATTCCTCCCCTGCTCCCAGGACAGGTGGCTGAAAACCACCAGTAAAACAGCGAGGCAGCTTCTTTTCAGAACAGGAGGAAAGGGCTGGATTAATCCCTTCTGCACCTTGGCAAAACTCCTGCCAACAGCCCAGCAGCTTCGGATGCTGTTGCAGCTTGAAGGCCAAGCCCCAGACATCTGCAGAGCCCATCTCCAGCTGGTTGCTGTTTCTCTCTCGTGGGCTGGACTCTCTGGCTGTCCCCGTGGGAGTTCCTGCGGCGCATCTTGTCCTCTGTCCACAAAGGGGCATTCATGGAGCAAGTGTCAAACAGCACCAGGTGCCATGCTGTTTCTCTCTCGTGGGCTGGACTCGCTGGCTGTCCCCGTGGGAGTTCCTGTGGCGCGTCTTGTCCTCTCTCCACAAAGGGGCATTCATGGAGCAATTGTCAAACAGCACCAGGTGCCGTGGCCCCCACAGGGGTGTGCCCCTTTGGCACCTTTGCTGCCCTGCAAGCAGAGGTGCTGGAACTGTTGGCTTTAACAGGCCAGGATGCTCACACCAGACTCAAACTGCAGCGGCCTTCCTCCCGTCCTTCTCTGAGCTTCAGCTTGCACCACTGCAGAGAGGAGAGCCTGAGGTGAAATCCTTTGGATAACCCAGACCCCGCTTCCCAGGGAGCCAGCTCCTGCTGGCCCCAGCCCCAGAGCCAGCATGGGGCAGGGTTGGGGTCAGTGGCCATCTGTGCTCTGCCCGTTGGGTGAGCTTCCCTGAGGAGTCTGTGCATGGGGACGTCACCGCGTTGTTAGCCACGCTGGATTTCTTCCCAAGCTCCTCTGGCTTGAAGGCATGTGCCCAGCCATGAGGGATGGAATCCCATGTGGGTTTAGGGGCAGATCAACCAGTCGTGCCTGCTTTGTTTTAACTCAAGCTTCACTTGCATGTGCAGGAAAAAGTCCTGTGCCAGTTCAGTAGGTGAGGAGCGATCACGCTGTCAGATGCCTTCTTGAGAGAGTCTTGCTCCCCACCAGGTCAAGTTTGGGCCTTAAGACTGTATTTATTTGGGACTCTGCTCACTAGGGATTGTTGTACTCACTGCTGCACAGCTGGAGGGGAGGAATCAGACCCACTCCAGGAAAATGAGCTCTGTCCACACAGACCCAGAGCTTCACTGGGCCCGGGAGGGAGGAGGTGAAATGGGAAATCCCCAAGTCAGGCAGGACCTGGGCTCATGCTGCATCTGCCTGTTTGTGCTTCAGCAGTGTCCCTTCTCAGGTGCAGGCTGCTCCCCATCCCTCTCCTTGCCTCCCACGTGGCTGTGGGAGAGCAAATTTGGTGCCTGGTTGGTAAAATCCCATCCTGCCTTTGCCCAGCCAGCAGCTGAGGTGGCACTTGGACAGGCAGGAGGCGACCACAGGATTCGAGTGGGAAGAATTAAATCAGCAGAGATGAAATCCTCCCAGGTCAGGTCCTGTGACACTGCTCAGAGTGCTGCTGCTGCAGCCAGGTGTGCCCTGACAGGGACCCCAGCACCAGCTCTTCAGGGTGTATTTTCAGGGCTCCCCAGGCTCGGGGTGCTCAGCGGTGATGCCTGTGGCAGAGCAGCAGTCACGACACTTGTGGGGAAGGAAGGCAGTTTCTCCTCACTCCAGTTTTACAGATCTTCCCGAGTGTGCAGCTGCTTCATTTATTTCCTCTCCTGATTTCACCTCAGGTGACAGAAGAAGAAATGGTGGTTGAAAGCACGTGGGGATTACGAGCAGCCATTCCCCAAGGACAGGTTATCTCAAGGTGCATGTGCAGGGTGGTTCACACGTTATCAAATGCAAGAGCTGGGGAGGAGGGAACCTGGGTTTGCAGAGATTAATTTTCCCATGGAGGGATGAATAATTTATTTTAGATTCATTTTTATTTGCTTTGTCTATGGATGACTCTCTAACTAAATTATTAATAGCTGAAGACAATGTTGAAGTTATCGTCGTGTGTCTTTCCCTGAAGGCTTCCCCTGTTTCATTCTCTGCATTTCATTCTGGAGAGAAGAGGAAATACAAGGAAAAAGGAATTCTTTGTTTCAGCCTTTGAAGAATGCCACAGGTCTGGGTGTTCAGACTTCCACTTCTAGAGAGCAAGGCCACGGTTTTCTACTTTTGGTATAAGGGTTTTGTCCCCCTGGCTGCTGGGTGTTGATCAGGTTTGGCACATCTGTGGGTGTACGTCAGCTCTTTGGGTTTTACATCTCTGGGGAATAGAGGATGGGTTTTTTTGTGTATAAAATGCCACCTTTTATGTTTTTTGGCCGAGGTATAATTCTGGCTGTATGTCGGAGTGTGACACTAAAATGAATTAAATGGTTACTGATGTTCATCAGTGGGTGTTTTCTGTACAACTGCCATGCAGCAAAGCCCAGGGCCGGGCTGGGCCTCGCCCAAAACGCGCCGGCCCCAGGGCCCTGTGCTCTCTGGCTCCATTGCTCTCTCTTTTCTGGCTTTTCCACCTTCTGCTGCTCCAGCAGGCAGCTCTCTGCCCGCAGCGTCTGCGTCCGCAGCATGAGTGATCGGATCCGTCCTGCTGAGTTTCACTGCTCCAGCCGTCCCTGTGAGATCCTAGTTTTCCCTTTGAAATGAAGAGGTGGTGCCTTTTTCCACACGGTGCGTGAGGCTGGAGGAGTTTCTTTCACTTGGAGAACGAATGACTCATTTGCTTTTCTCCTGTGGGTCCTGCCCCTCCACCCTCGGGCAGGAGCAGCCCGTGCCAGGCCACCCGTCCTGCTGAGTTTCACTGCTCCAGCCGTCCCTGTGAGATCCTAGTTTTCCCTTTGAAATGAAGAGGTGGTGCCTTTTTCCACACGGTGCGTGAGGCTGGAGGAGTTTCTTTCACTTGGAGAACGAATGACTCATTTGCTTTTCTCCTGTGGGTCCTGCCCCTCCACCCTCGGGCAGGAGCAGCCCGTGCCAGGCCACGCAGGGGGTTGTTTCTCTCACCAGGCTTACAGCACGAGGTCGAGCCTCTGAGTGGTGGCATCCACGCCTCC
>NW_008602667.1:580-3047 GCF_000691845.1 Merops nubicus | reverse complement strand
TGGTGGCATCCAAGCCTCCACAAGCCTCTTTTGGGCAGCGCAGGGCGGGCAGCAGGCATGGGTGCTGTTGGACAGCATCAGGCCACGGCTCTGCTGGGCTTTGGGCTGTGTCAGGAGAGGCTTTGGCACGAGGCGTTCCTCCGCACGCCTGCTCCCCTGGGGCAGGTTGCACCTCCTAGTGCTGCCGTCACCCCAGATTGCTCAGTTAGAGCCTGTGCTCATTCCCTCCTCTCAGACAGAATATCTCCACCAGTCCTGAGCTGGAGTCTCGGGGGGTGCACGTGGGCTCCAGCCCTTTGCCAGCCTTGCCTGTGAGTGCAGGGGTGTCTGGGGGTCCCAGGCCCAGCGCTGCTCGGGGTGCTGGGAGGTGCCTGCTGGGAGCAGGGCAGGGGACACTCCTGGGCCCTTGCTCATGAGGGATGCAGGGCCACCAGGACCACAGCACCACAGCTGCCCCGTGCTCAGGCCCCTAGGAAGTGATGGTGTTCCCATGGCAGATGGAGCTCACAGAGCTGCTGGTCTGCATCTCACTGGGAGGGGAAAATCAGCCTTTGCTGCTGAAGCCTTTGGAGCTTCCCAAAGCCCCGGGAAAACCGCAGCTCGTGGCTTGGTGGCTCACAAGGGTGGTGACTCCACCAGCGTTTGTCCCCGTGGTCGAGGTGCCCAAACCACTCCCAGAGCTGCTGCTTGGAAGCGCCACTGTGAGTGTGACTCCCGTGCCCAGCAGGTCCAGGGTCTGCTCCACAGGGAGCAGCCTGGCAATTCCCATCCTTTGGAAATCATTTTCCATCCTTATCTAATAACACAAGATCCTTCTGATGGGCTTCCCCTGCCCGCAGTGACACCCCCACTCCATGACAAGGTGCCTATTGTTCGGTTGCTGATTAAGCTGAGCGAACCCAGCCCAGTGGAAAGTCCTTTATGGAAGGAGGATCTTGATAAGAGACTCATATTGGCTCTGTCCTGGCTGTGCACAGGCAGTTGAAAAGTAAATAACATGGACAAACAGGCTGTGATGTACAGGCAGGGAAAAGATTTCCAATGCCACCAGAGATTGCAAGGATCAGTGGGGTCTGAGAGGGCTAAAAAGAGACAGGCTTTCGGAGAGGGCAGAGCACGTGTGCCTAAAGCAAGGCCCTGCCCTTCACAGGCTGTCAGTAGTGTTGTAGTTACCGAGCAGTTAAAATTCTGCTTAAGCCCATTTCACCCCAGCAGGTGGATTTGCAGCTCTGGATGTTTGTGCTGCGGGAGATGCTCAGGGCTGAGCCCGGCGTGGGGCAGGGTGGGCTGTGGAGCCCCCTCGGCTGCTTGGACACCTCCATCTCACCTGCCAGCCCAGAGATGAGAGCCTGGCAGGGCACAGAAAACTGTCCTTTCTGTCAAGCCAGGCCAGACCTGGAGGGTTTTTGCTAGTAAGCAGGGAGCACAGGATTTCCTCTGCAGCTCTGCTTGTCCAGGCACAGCTGGCTGCAGCCTCGTGCAGCTCCCCAGGCCCCGAGACCCCTCACAAGGGGACCCTGATCCTGACACTCACAGCCCTCAGAGGGATGTGCCACAGGTTCCCCTTCCCTCTTACGCTGCACTAACTCAGTTACTGGCAGCAGGGGCTTTAGCCCGGGAGCTGCACAGCAGCTCTGAAATAATGATCTCGTTCATCTGGAAACTGCTCCAGCGCCTTCTGCGGCGTCTAATTTGGGAAAGGGCTTTTATGGGAGATTGTGGAGCGAGGAGCAATCGGCTTTCCCGTCGCTTGCAGAGACCAGAATCTCTTTTTGGGGGGAGGCATTTAAATCAAAAGGAAGAAAACACCTGTCTAGCACATTTGCTCAGACCCCAAAGATTTCAATCAAAACTTTTAATGTTCTTTTTCTTTCCATCTGCATTTTTCAGCAAAGACAAACAGCCTCATAGTATTTCTTCAAAGGAATGTAAATTCCTTGAGGAAGTCTCCGGAGTTCCCAGCACCGCATAGCTGCAAACCACAGACGCCTACGGCTGAAAGCTCTGCTCTGCTTTTAATTTTGGGGCAGGGAAGGAATTCTTTTCAGGGGTTTGGGTTCACTTGTGCCGGGCCCGTCAGGCCAGACTGCTTGTTACTGCACAGGGGAGTGTTGACTTTGGCTGGCTGCAGGCGGTTGCGTTCCCTCCACAAGAGTATTCCCCCACTGAATCTGATGACATGGCGCAATTATTTCATTAGGATTTTCCAAAAAACGTTCCCTTGGTCTCCTGTAGTGCTAGAAAGACCTTTTCTCTCTGTTTTCTTGTCTTGGCTGTGGTGGCTTTGCCTGAAAAATGCAATTTATGGGGGCAGCGCTGCTGTCTGAGTCCAGATCACTGGGGGGGGTGGTGTTGAAAAGGAGCAGCCTGGGGAGAAAACGGTGAGGTTTGAAGGGTATCATTAAACTCCTGGGGATGAGTGTGCACAAGAGATGCTGCTTTCAGCTTCAATAAGGCCCCTGGTTCC
>NW_008602667.1:0-542 GCF_000691845.1 Merops nubicus | reverse complement strand
TAGCCCGGGGGCAGCAGCTGCCGAGGCTGAGCGGTGGGAGAAGGTGGCCGGTGGTCCCCCCATTTCCTCCCTGGTCCCTGCTCCATCCCGGTCCTGCTCTGGCTGTCCCTGTGCCCGTGTTCACCACTGTGCCCTGTCCCAGGGCCCAGCTGCCCCTCCCTTGCTGGGAGTGCCTGGTCTCAGCAAACCCCCTTAGTCAACCGGCGGTGCACAGACACTGTTACCTATGGACACGACACGGGGTGATGGGTTCAAACTAAAAGAGGGAGATTTAGAGCAGAGACAAGGAAGAAATTGTTCATGCTGAGGGTGGTGAGACCCTCGCCCAGGTTGCCTGAAGAGATGCCCCATCCCCGGCAACATTCCAGGTGAGGCTGGCCGGGGCTGCGAGCAGCCTGCCCTGGCTGGGGGTGTCCCTGCTCCCTGCAGGGGGCTGCATTAGACGAGCTTTGAGGTCCCGTCCAACTCAACCCTTTCTGTGTTTCTGTGGTAATTCCTGGTTGCTTCCCTGTGCCCTCCGTCCCAGGCGCCTGCCACGCTCA
>NW_008602666.1:20504-25133 GCF_000691845.1 Merops nubicus | reverse complement strand
TGAGGAAACGGGTGGGGGTTTGGTGGTGTTAGAGCAGACCTGCGGATGGCTGCAGCGCAGCGGGGGGCTGGGCTGGGCCCTGGGGGCTGGTGCCAGCGGGACCTGGTGCCAGTGTGTCGTGGTTGGCACTGCTCTGCCGCCCGCCCGGCCTCGCCGTGGTCGTGGGAGTTAACTGCCTGCTGGGGGGTCGTGTGGGCTTCGGTGCTTTCAACGAGCTGCTCCTTTTGAAGCCTCTGATGTTAGAGGGAAGGTTTTGGTGGCTCCATATATAGTTGTCTTTAGTAACTGCATCCAAATTCTGCCTTGTCATCCAGGCTGGAATTGTGGGAATAGCCTGAGATATTCCCATTGTGGGTTTTTACCTTGTAGGCGTACCTGTAAAAACATTAATAGTTAAAGAACTTTGCTAAATAAACAACTATGCCAGAGTAGTTATTTGTTACTATTTATGATGACAGACTTATCTTACTGATTTCTCCAACACATTTCTCCAGAGGAAGTTAGACACAGTGTTTAGTTTAAGCTGTGCCAGGGAGAAAATGTTTCTATAAATACTTAACAACTCATCTGGCAAGATGACAACTATGGGTATGTCCTTCACAATGGCACGTTGGTCACTCAGTCTGGCTTAAAACTGTTTTTCTCTGGAAAAAGGTAACCTGGTGGTTTTAAACTGAGGAGCAAAGTACATGCAGAAAAATCAGTAAATCAGACTTGAACTCTGAAACCTTGAATTGAAGAACTTCTGGTAGTTGTTTGTTTTGGGTTTTTTTGTTGGTTGCTTGTTGGTTGTTTGGGGTTTTTTTCAGTAGAATCACTAGGGAATAAATTGGCAGGTAGCTTTTAAGATTTTCTGTTTGCATATGTGGCATTAGAGGGCAAAGTGATTGTGGCAGCCAGAGTGCATGTGCCACTCTGGCACAAGGTGACGGCAGCGGCTGTGCCCAGCGCTGGCACCTGGCTCGTCCCTGGCACCACTCTGGGCAGGGGGTTTGGGTGGGACCTGGCACCATGCCCGCCCTTGCTGAGCCGTGTGGCTGGGGACAGCTGGAGGAATGCAGCACGGTGTTCCCTGGGGGGTTCAGCCTCTGCAGCACAGGTCCCCTTGGGATTTCAGCTCCTTCCTGGGAGAAGCTTAAAAACTGATGAGATGGGGAAGTTTTGGTTCAGTTATATGGGAGTTTTGCTGGAGAAACAAGATGAAAGGCTGCATGACATACATGAAAATAAGCAACTGATCTGTCTAAATCTCAGATTCTGCCAGTTAAAATCACACCATAGTTTCCAGCAGGCCTGAGGAACTGAAAAGCTGGCAAACCAATGAAAAACGTTCCTCTAGGCTTCTGCCTAAGCTGCAGGAGGAGTGTGGGGAAGTTGCATGCTGGTCTGCTAGAACTAATGCAGGAGGAGCTGTAATGGGTGAGTTAGTCTGAGGTAAAACCTCTGTGTTCCTACAGAAGCACACAGAACTACTTATTCCAGCAGTGGCCCTTGTTTGAGTTGTTTCCTCAGTTCTGTTGCTGATGCTGTTTCAGGTATAAAAGTGACCCAGGCTCATGCAGTTAGTTTATCTGCAAGTAACTGGTAGTTCAGAAGATGTGGGTATCAGTGGGCACTGGGGCTGGGGGGAGTGCAGCCATCCCTGCGTGCCCGTGCTCCTCCTAGATGATCCTGATTTATTTACTTATTTGAGTATCTTTCCTATTGATTCATAAAGACTCAAATATGAATGTTGTTTTGCCTCTGACTGGGAGGTAATGGGGGTTTTTTTGGCAGTTAACTTGTTATACAACCTCAGATGTCAAGAAATACATCTACCAGCCCATCTCTGCATTAATAACCCTATTACCAGCTCTAGCTTGTTCCAGAATAAATTCTAAAATTATGGCTAAACAAATAAATTGCATCTAGCTGCAGAAGTCAAATGAGCTAATCCTTCCTCGTGCTTGGAAAAATGTTTTCTCTATAGCTCTTCTGACATGCCAGGCTATTTTTAGCCATAATTAAAATCCTAACATACAATGTCATGGAATCCATTCTATTAACTGATGTGCCAGCACTTTTTTTTTATTAAATAGACTATAAAAAGTTTTTAATTTTTAGTATTTGGAGCCTTCAAGGAGAAGGCACACCTAGCACTGATGCCTGATGACAGGTAGTCAATGAATTGAGAAAAAAACCCAGTGGTGGTTCTGTCTGTCTCCCAGCTCTTGCTAGCACTAAATTACAGAATTAATAGGCTTTTAGAAGCGACTGACACATAGTTACTGTGGAAAAGACAATTAAATGTGGAAAGCCACTTTTCTCACCGCATTTAATTTTAACTGGAGGCTTTGAGACTCAATAAATCTTTTTCTTATTTCATTCTCACATTTTCCACAGGTATTCATGTCTTTGAGGAAAGTACCTGATAGAAGTTACTTAATTTTTCCTTCCGTTGTCTCTTTTGCTTTCCTCGAGTGTTGGGTTTTTCTCCTCCTCAGTAAGAATCCCAGGATCTCTCCACATCCCCACTGTGCTGTGCTGCTCACCCTGGACACTGGCCAGCTGTGGTGAAGCTGTGCTGCCTTTCCAGCTGAGCTTTTGTTGTTTCCTTACATTCTGCTTAACCCAATTTCCTCACAGGAGAACCTGGTTTCCTCACCCACAAGTCTGTCAGTCATTATTCTGTAAATGACAGCAAGAAGCACATGATATAACCTTCTTTCTTAAAAATAGGGCTTCGTACTTTCCTTTTAATTGTGATTCCTGAGCCTTATCTGAAATGACAGCAAATTAGTTTGTGTTTAGCACAAAACCAAACAGATCTTAGCCTGAGATTATCTATATATAATATTTGGATTTTTTGTTTAATTTTCTCTAGATGGTGCTCTGGTTGACTTGCTTGAGCAAATGCCTAATTTACTACAGGATCTTCAGAAAGAAAGTAATTTTCAGGAATCTGGGGTTGTACAGAACCAACTGATTGCTTTCAAAAAGAGGCAACGTACAGCACCATAAAATGTCAAAATACGGGCATCTCTGTCCACTCTTGTGAGCAACCATTGCCAATGATGTTAAAAAGTATGGAAAGGTGCTCAAACACTAAATCTGGACAGGAATCCCAACTTAGTTGAAATCAATAAATAAGGTACCTGTACCAGAAAGCAGAGGTGCTGATGTAGTGCTAGGAATCTTTAGGCTCTAGAGAATCTTGTCAGTGTATGGATCTCCAAATTCACACCAGGTGCTGCTTGCTGCTGCCTTCCTCTGGGATTTTGCTGTCTCTCACTTGTGGGATTTTTATTCTTTTAATATTCCAGACAAATGAGAGAAGAATGGAAGGTGGCTGTCTGGGTTCTTTTTTGAGGACAGGAGAAAGGGCGAGCTGAGCACAAAGCATCAGTCACAGCAGAGACTTTTGGTTTCCTCAGCTGCCCTTGGACAAGGTCCTGAGCGTCTCCTAAGGTCACACCAAGACTCTGTGGCAGCCATAAAATTAGGCTGTCTGCTGCCACCGGTCCTGGTGAACACCAGAGGTGGGAGAAATGTTCATTCAGGGAGCTTGGGCTTCATTACCCTGCCCTTAAACTCATCGTATTGAGTAGAACATTAAATTTGGTTTAAAAGCACTTATCTTAAGAAATAGGTAAGAATGGATTTATCCAGCCTAGATAGGCTGCACTCTCTGGCTATTTAGATGCAAACAGTAATGATTCAGCATTTCCCAAAGATGTGATTGCTCTTTGTAGGCTTTACTAGGACAGCCTATTTAAAAAGCCTCTCGGAAGGCTGTTGGTGCAGCATACTATAAAGCTCTTCACTTACCAAGATTTGTTTTAAACTTGTGTTCAGCATCAACTTCAGTAGATATTTTGACCTTGAGTGGAAGCACCAAGAGACCAAGTGTTGCTGCTTCTATCAGTTAGTCCTAAATAGACAAAGATAAAGCCACTACACTGGGAAAAGCAGCAGGCCAGTCACACCTCCCAGTTTTGGGACATAGTGATGCCCCTTGGTCAGTCCAAGGCTGTGAGCAGTCTGAGGGGTGGCTGAGCCCAGCGCAGGGAGGATAATGGAAATGCCTCAGCATTTAGTGGTTTGAACAGAAGTTCTTTGTGGTGGAAACTTTGGTAGGGACAGCAGGACACTGAAGACAGGACAGCTTTAAATCCTTTCCTCCTCCTGGTCCTTGCTGGCATGCTTCCAGCTTGGTCCCAGCAGGGCCATCGTAGGCTGTGGTGTCTTCCATCTTCCTCAGCTCCCTGGCACTGCGGACTCCTGCCCTGACCTCATTTTTGAGCAGCTTCCCTTGCAGTGCAGAGGCAGCACAGCTGAAGCTGGGTGACATTTATATCTCCTTCCCCACTGGCTTAATGTCATGTGAGTGGTTAGATGTCTCCGTACAGATTGATGGAGCAAATTACCCTTTAGGAGGACCCGTGTCTCTTGACCATAGGGACTGTGCTGACTGATTCCAACCTGACACTTAACTTCCCAGTGGCAGCAGTGTGCTGAGACACGTCCTGGCCCCACACCCTCGGCCCCTCGCCGCTCCCCACGTAGCTCGCTGATGAGCAGCCTGGGCTCGGCTGCCAGCAGGAGGCTGATGGGTGCACTGTCTGGCTCTCCTGCCAGGCTCTGTGGCAG
>NW_008602666.1:15045-20493 GCF_000691845.1 Merops nubicus | reverse complement strand
CCCGGATCACCCGCTGGCACTGTGCCCTTGTCCCGGTACCCAGCACGGGGAGGGCTCAGGCCGGGCAGGTGCCTGCACATCCCTCCTGCTCTGCGCTGTGATCACCAGCTCTGCGGTGATATTGTCGACAAGGGTGAAATGAACTCGCAGTAGCTTAAAGCAAGATAGGTTAATTAAAAAACCTTGATCAAAGCATCATAAACCACATAAAAGGTTCCATCTTTTAATTATTTTCAAATGGTCTCTCACGCAGTAAAGCCAAAAAAAGTCCCTGTTCCCAGGGCCCATGAGCTGTGAAAATGATTGTGTCATTGCATCAGCCTCAGTTATCACTTCTATGCACATGAGAGGAAGGTGAAGTGCAGGACGGATCCCCTCGTTAATGGGCAGGAGGAACTGGAGATGCTGATTGTCCCTCGTTAAGGATGGGCAGGAGGAGCTGGAGGTGACTGTTCAGCACTCTGCCAAGCCGACACAGGTCCTGCACCACGGGGTTCAGCGTGGCTGGCTCCAGCCCATCTGTCCTGTGAAGCAGCTTGTTCCAAAAGCTGTGACTTACTGGATGTGTCCCTGATGGTCGGGAGGACTTTGGGCAGCATCGAGCTTCCTTGGTACCAATGATCCTCTGTGCAGCAACACACTGGTGAGTCAATGCCATCTGATGGGTGGGAGCTGGAGGAGGACAGCTTCAGAAGAGCTTTCATGAGCTGGCACAGACTATCAGCAATGTGTTCTGCTGCCAAACCACAGAGGCAAGGACAGCCTCAAGGGTCTCTAAGGACGGGTTGGACAAACCTCTGCCAGTAGTGACAACAGGAACAGCTGGTCCTTTCCTTGGGACAGCAATGTGACTAAATAACTTCTCCAAGTCCCTTCTGGCTCTCTATTTCTGCAGGGACAGGGTTCCACATGCGTGCTCTCCATCTGGGTCCTGCAGCACAGGTTAGCTCTGCTTTGCTCGCTCTAGGTGCAGGTGGGTTAGTTGAACAGCTGGGTCCTCTGAGCCCCCTGCATGGCCAGGGTCAAACCAGGGAGCTGCACAGAAGCTCCCAAGCTGAGGAGCAGGAGCTGTGCTGCCTGGGGCACCTCCAGCTGAGATGGTTCCAGCATCCTGTCACTGCTCCAAGCTGTGAACTTCACCCTTTGGGAACAGGGTTTCGGCACCTGTTGGGTGTTTTGGTTCTCACAGATCCTTTCTGCTGTTGGACTGAAATCAAACTAGTCAGCCCTCGCAGCAGCTCACGCTTCCAGAGCTCCCCTTTTGACCCAAAATGACTTGCTGTGCTCCACAGGCCACGTAATTCAGCAGTGGTGTGTGACCCCTCCAGGGCACCCGGGAGTGTTTACTGTGGCAAAGGCACCGGCTCAGAGGATGTGGAGCTGTTTGTCCAGGGAAGACTCCAGTGGGAACTGTGGGTTACAAATGGTAGTGATGCAGTCTGTGGTAGGGTCACTGGGAGGTGAAAATTCCCCTCCCAAGCCCAGTGTGGTGTCTGGGGTGAGCACAGGTGAGGAGGTGGCCGTGCAGGGGCACACTGTAGGGAGCACAGCAGAGGTGCTTCCGAGGCCACACCTCCTGGGACATGAAATGGGAGCAGAGGAGAGTGTGCTCCCTTCTGCCCTTTGTCTCCTGGGCCTTTTTGTGCTGTAAGAGGCTTGTATTTACTAGACTATATACTTTGAAAATGACAGGCCAACAACAATAACTGAAAACAGTTACATGGTAGAACAAATACAAATAAATAGCATTACCAGTGCAACACTGGGCCAGCCTTGGCTGCCTTGAGTGGGTACTGCAATGGCAAAGACTGTCGGGTTTGGATTTCATGCTGTTGTTATTTCTATCCTATTATTTTAGCCCCTGTGACTAATGATTTTTGGAATATGATGATTTCTTGCCTAATAGCCTTTCACCACAGGTTTGAACCCAGCCGTGCTCCTTTTCTGTACTACAGAGTTTTCTTGGGAGGGTGAAAAAAGTGCCTGGAGAAAAGAGCAGCACGCTCTCATGCAGCTGCTCAGACCAGGGTGTGGAAAGCATGCTGTCTTCCTTTCCCACCCAACAAGGATGGACTCCAACGTGTAGGCTGCAGTATCGTGGAAATGGGGGAGGTGTTAACAAATGGTTTTTGCACCACCTCCATATGCTTCAGAAAAAAGCTGATCGTATGTCCACTGACAACAGAAAACAAGGCATCCCAGTTAGAGGCTTTGTGTGAGCTCAGTGACCCTGAGCTGGAGCAGATGGGGGGTGTCTGGGCCCTGGCAGGGCCAGGGGGTGTCTCAGCACTGTGGTGGGACCAGGGGGTGTCCTGGCAGCACTCCTCTGAGTGCTGAGCAAGGGAAGTTGTTCCCTGCATCCTGCACGCGCTGACTTCAAGCAGATCTTTGGGTGCTTTGTGTTAATGGATGATGAGTTACTGACCACGCACACCTCAAAGGCCAAATTGCAGGGCAGCCTGCTAATGAGTCTGTGGTGCTGGGCCAGCCACTCAGCAAGCAAAAGTTGTGGTTAGCCACTTCCTGGAAAAATCTGCCCGAATATGTGCTTAGCACTTAAATACAGCAGCACACAGCAGGAGTCTGTGCACAGCATCATCTTATCATGGACTATTTGAATAAGCAGCACAGCTTCATGCTTCTCCCCTTCTATAGGAGAGATTTGTTATGAAAAGGTTGCTGCTTCACAGCACATGTGAAAACAGTTGGCTTCATAACCTTGGGAAAAAAAGATAAAGAAATCTCAGAAGACACATGTGAGAGCCTAAGAAATATTAAAACATATGTTGGAAGGTGCTGATCCCTGAAAGCCTCCTGCAGCAGACAGGGATGTGTTTCATTTCCAGCCCCACTGATACTTTAACGAGGACACCGTGTGCCTCTGGCCTGTGTAAATCACTGCTGCAGGTTTTTGCAGAGCCCCTGCCATGGACCTTGGGCTCGGCCCCTGGAGGAGCCGGGTGCCCGGTGTTTCAGCTGGGGCAGGTCACACCCCGGGTGGCTGGGGCTCTGCAGGGGGTGGAGCTGCAGCCTGAGGTCTGAGGAGAGCTCCCCAGGGCCTGAGGACTGGTGCCTTTTGTCATGTCAGAGGGACGTCCAGGGACCTGTTACTGGACCTGCAGGTCAGCATCCCTCTTTCTGTTGCTTGTCCATCACCCAACTGTGAGTGCTGCTTGCTTATGGGAGTGGCAAAGCTTTTACCACCTCGGGTGAGCAGTGGTGGCACATCCCAGTGCCTGGCCTGGGCACCAGCTTTCTCTGCATCGTCTCCCCGTGGTACAGTGTGAGTGAGTTTGGGAAAATGCTGGAATGAAAAAATAGAGCAACTTAGGTTAACTGTGTGTGTGTTCTTGTTTATTTGCAATTCAGCATCCTCTAGCTAAGCATCCTCCTGTGTGAATCACTGAGGATGTGATTAAGTTTTCAGTGTTATCAGGAAAACTGCATTTAGAAACAGCAGAACAGGTTGTTCTGGTGACAAGGATGTCTCGGAGACGTTTGTCCCATGTGTGTAGAGAGCCCCTGGGGTCAGAGTGGAGGGCTGGAGCTGGCGTGGCTGTGAGTCCAGCTTTGTGCAGGTGTGCTGGTGAACCCCTCCCAGCCCATCGTGGGTGTCTGGTGGCAGGGGGGGACCCGGGTCTGGCTGTGGGCACTGCCAGCCCCTCATTGTGCCTTCACGGCCATGCTGCCATCAGCCACCTCATCCCACCTCCCAGTAACGTGGTGTTGGTGTGAGCAGAGTGCCTGGGCTTTACCCTTTTATTCCTATTTCAAATACACCAGTTTTTTGCTTTTTCTCCCCCAGAAGTGTATTTGCAATAAACACAGCACAGGCCTAGGAGGATGAAAAGATGAATTGCAGCTATGAAAATATTTGGCTGTATTTTAAATGGGGCTCTCAGCAGGTACAACAGCAGCTGTCTACTGTTGATGCACTCAGGATGCACCAAAAGACATTTTTCTCCACTGTTGAGTTATCGTTAATTATTCTTAAAATAAAGTACTACCATGCAACATTAATTCAGGAGAAGAAACTGTAAGTTCTATGCTATTCTCTAAGGCTTGTTTTCACAATGAATTAATGGGAGTTAATTTAGCACTGCACAACAAACAGTGCTGCTGAAAGAATACAAACTAGATGTTGCTTCATAACTTCATCCTCCTCTAGTTAGTGCCCTTCTTTGTTCCTTATTCTGTCTGGTACAAAAGGGCAGACACTAAATTTGCAGAAAAAGCAGAAATCAGGAAAAAACATGGCATGATTCCCTTCTCTTGTGAATATTAACAGTTTGGTACAGATACACTGCTCTCCCAGAGGAAAAAGAATGTTAAAATGAGGCTCTAATTCTATGTAGTCTAATAGTACTAGTGTCTGTGGACAGTATTTGTGGTGTTCTATGTAGTGTGTCCTGCATCCAAGATTGGTTCAAGGTTTATGGAGCAAGCACCACTTCAGCTTATAGATGGCACCTTGACTTTCCAGTTGTTTCCTCTCAAAATGCAGGAGATTTTTGTCCTCACTAAGGTGGAAAACTAAAATAAACAATTTGGTAAACATCCCAAATTTTGGAGGGGCTTTATATAATCTATTCAAACTCAGCTTGAGAAAGAGAAAAGGTTTTTCCCTAAAAGTATCCAAAAATACATATATTAACATGCATATTGTGTAGGAAAATCATCCAATCCTCCAGAGCTGGGAGTAGGGGTCACTGTGCTAAGGAAGGGCTCATTTGGTGCTGCAGCTCCTGTAGAAGCCCGTGGAAGCCAAATGCTTGGAGCATGTTGGGGTCCAAGTGTTATGTGACTAAAAGCCTCTGAAACAGTAACTTTCACAAAGCCTCGTGTGAGTCTCTGGAGCATCCCAGGCCAGTCCAGCAGCTGGAAGGATGTCCAGTGGCATCCCAGGGAGAGTGGGATCTCCTGCCAGCTTGGGCTCCCATCTCTGTGGTGCCAGAGACAGGGTCTAGTTCGTGCTGCAGCAGACATCCTCTCCAGAAGGACACGAAGGATGAGAGGAAACGGTCTCAGGTTGTGCCAGTGGAGGTTTAGGTTGGATATTAGGAAAAATTTCTCCCTGAAAGGGTTGTCCAGGCTGCCCAGGGCAGTGGTGGAGTCCCCATCCCTGGAGGGGTTTCCAAGCAGTGGAGATGTGGTGTGAGGGACATGGGGCAGTGGGGACCTGGCAGTGGCAGTGCTGGGGGAAGGGTTGGTCCCAATGTTCTTAAGGGTCTTTTCCAACCAAAACGACTCTGTGGTTCCATAAAGCTGTTGTTGAGTCACAAGGTCAGTGTGGAAAAATCACACAGGCTGGTGGGTTGACACAAAACCTTGTACCTTGTCAAACCACCCTGGGGTGGTTTTGGGGAGCCCTGCCCTGAACGGGTATGGAGAGAAGGGCTGACGTGTCCAGAGGTTTGTGAGGGCACTCTTGGCATCACAGGGCATCTG
>NW_008602666.1:12101-15002 GCF_000691845.1 Merops nubicus | reverse complement strand
CTTTCCCTGCAGCCCAGCTGCCCGTGTTGCTGCTCTGCTCGTGGCTGGGGGGGGCTGAGCAGCAGAGGTGGCTGGTGCCTTTCCAGAGCAGTGGTGGGATCAGAGCTGCTCCCTGTCCAGGCTGGAGACCCAGCACCATGATCAGGAGGGTGCAAATGAGGGGAAAACCCAGCTGAGGTCAGCTGCCACGAGTTTTGACCCCATTAATTGAAGGACAAAGATAAAATAAGGGGTCAAAAAAAAAAAATCTCCTTCCTTTTCTCCTGCACAGGACAAGGCACTTTTCATCCCTGTGCTGCCCCAGGTTTTAGGATGTGAGAAAACAGCCAGTGCCAGGAGTGCCAGGGCAGGGGGAGGGCTGCTCCCATCCTTCTGAGGGACTGCAGAGTGAGCTGGGGTTTTATTTACATCATGAACAAAGCAAATCAGTCCTGAAGATTATACCTCGATGGTTCTGAAGATCTAAACTAGCATTTAGTGGAGACGGGGGGCAGGGGAAAGCAGGTGGGAGAAATGACACGCAGAGAAAATTTCATTCAAGCAATTAAAGAATCACTACACTTTTATGATTAACTTCATGTTCACAGGTTGAATGCCAAAGCTGTTGGTAGGGGCATTGCTATTCCATACCTGACATGAACAATGGGAATATTTGTTCTGCCTGGGAGGATTACACCTTCCATTAATCTAAGTTTTATTGAAAGTTTAAATAACAGGCAGACAAAATTTGATCAATTAGCAGTGTAATTCCGAGGAGATGTCACAGTGAAATTAAATCTCAGGCATTTTTAATGCAAAGAAGCCTAGGAGCTCCCTCCAGTTTTCTTTCTCAGTAACAGTGTTTATATTTTAATTGAAAGTTTATTCTGCTTTGTGTGTCTTCTACTAAATTTTAATTTAACTCTGTAATGAGAATGTTTTTATATTACAGTGTTCAGAGCACTTTGCAGATCAGTCAAAGGTTGTCTCATAAATGAAGGAAACAGTTTTCTATAGGGCCCACTGACCATGGAAATCTCCTGAAGAAGAGAGATTTTTATAAGACTTGGGGGAAAATGGATGGAGATGGGTACTTTGATGGAGAAGGGTGTCGAGGGGGGAGCAGGTGGCCATGGTCACTGGGGGGACCCTCTCCTCGGGCCCCAGGAGAACACGTGTGGAGATTCCTCCTGGTTCCCTTCGGTCCAGTGAGGAGCCAGCCCTGTCTGTATCCGTGCTGCTCCCCGAGACCCTGCTCCTCCCCGTGCTGTAACAGTCCTTCTCTTGCCATTGCTCCATTTCTGTTTTCATTACATTATATATTTTTTTTATCCCTGCTGAAATGTTATTGCTATCGTTACTGTTCTACACTGCTTCCATTTTTATTACCATAAATGTCATTCTTATGCAGTAAATACCAGAAGTGCCACAACCTTGCTGCAAATCTATTTCAGCACTATCTTTGGAGACATCCCTCATCTGAAAGGGAGAAATACTGAACATATATATTTTATTTTATTTTTTTTATCTCTGTGTAAGTCAGAGACCAGCTTCCTGATGGCTGAAGCAATGTGGGTCTACTGAGCAGTGCAGTTCTGGTTTCGTTTACACAATAAGAGCTTCTGCAAATCACCTCCTGCTATTCCCCTGTCAATTACTATCAGATGAGCAAATACCAGGAGGAAGTGCTGCTTGTTAGAATTAATAGACGTGGCTGTACATACCCAAACATCTAATTATTTTTTAACTATATCTACAAAGCTGGCTTGTTTGCAAAGTCCTACTGCATCAAGCAGGTCTGATACCCTGCCCACTGAGAGAGGTGAGGATTTGGGGTTTTAGCTAGACTGTTTTTCAAGAACTAATTTTCTCATTAAAAGCAGCAATACAATTAACCTTCCTTCAGTCTTGTTCAGCAGTATTTACAAAAAAAAAAAGAAAACACAACACCACAAAAAAACGGCAGCTGAAAGCTGCTGGTAGCTTGGCTCCAGCAGCCTTTCCTCCATATGGCATGTTAAATGCCAGCACATGAAATTAACTCTCATAAATAAATGATAAGGGATGATTTGCCCTGATCTGGAGGGGCTGGCTTCCCACGTGATGTAGTGTTTAACTGTGGCTGCCCTGCAGCAGGAAGGGGCCCGGGAGCACCCGCGGGTGTGAGAGCTCAGGTGTGTCTGTGCCCCGGGCGGGGGACGTGTGTGCCCGTGGGTGGGGGGCAGGGACCCCACCCACCACCCTGCCCTGGGAACCTTCAGGACAAAGTCCTGTCTGCTGGAACAGAAATTCAGCATTCCAGGAGGCAAGATTTTAACTAGAACTCTAAGATAGTCACCCAGCTCTGACAAAAGTCATCATTAAATACAAACAATAAAATTCTCAAAGACCCTTAGGATTTGGGAGAGCAATTTTTCAGCTCATCTGTAAGGTGGCTTCCCAAGTAGCCTGGTGCTCACTAGTAACAGGCCTCAGTTTAAATATTGACCCAACTCAAAGGGCCAGGTGCCAACTTCTGAATCGCCCCTTTCCTGCAGCAGCAAGGGCTCCTGGAGTCCTGACTCTGCTTTGTGCCTGAGCCCTGACTCTGTCTCGATTGGAAAGCACCAGAAGCAGTTGAAATGTTCCTGAGCGCGGCGCTGCCCCGGCCGCGGGGCGTTGGCAGCTGCTGTCTGAGGTGGAGTGCAGCAGCACGGTCTGTCAGAACCGGGGTTAGTGAAGGAGAGTTCAACAGCCTGTGACTGTACATCTGACATAATCTGCTAAATTAGCTGAAAGTCTACTAGCATTGTACTCCTAGCTACTCACTTAACTGTTGTTAACCCCGGCAGCACCGGGACCACGCGGGGGTTTGGGCACCGCCGGGTCGCTGGTGCCCTCGGCTGGGGTCCGCCGGGGTGGCCGGGGCCGGGGCTGGCCCCC
>NW_008602666.1:10979-12054 GCF_000691845.1 Merops nubicus | reverse complement strand
GGCTGGGACACCCGGTGGTGCCAGGGCCTGGGCACTGCCCCCAGCTGCCACCACGGAGCCGGGAGGGGACAGCAGCCCTGGGGTGGGTGTGATGACAAATGTGGCTCCGCTTGGTTCCCCAGCCACGTCGAGGGCACAGGGATCTGAACGGTGATAAAGGAGATCATAAATAAGAGAAAGATATGCAGAATAGCTGAATGGTGTGAATTCATGGCAATTTAACAGTAAGCAATGATTTATCCAGATGCGTATACTTCAGTGTAATCATTTCAGCTGAAATTTATTTGTCCCTGGCTGGGAGCACTTCAGAAGCATAACCAATCCATTTGCTACGCAACTGCAGAGGGGCACCTGTGCTGGAGACCAGACCAAGCCACAGCTGCTGGGTGGGAAAACCAGACCTCTGATTCTTTAATGGCTTTGGATCCTCCCCCACTTATTTCCTCTTTACAGCACAATTACTGAAGGAAATCAAGTGATTTAAGAGCAAAAATAGAACCTGGTTTCTGATGATGCCTTCTTCTCAACCTGCAGGAAGAAAGGTGTGTTTAGAGGCTGCTCTGAAGGCCACTGCTCTTCAGGGGGAGATTCCAGCTCATCCCGCTGGCGTGTAGCACAATTCCTATGCTTAAAAAGTTTTTGTTCTTGTCCTGGAGGTAAAATACAACACTGAAATATCCAAGAGCAGTTTTCGTAGCTTGCGGTCCCAGTGTGGCCTTTCTTGACCTTTGGACATTTGCTATGGATGCTTTAATCCCTAGCAAGAGCTTCGTATTAAGCAGATACTATTCAGGATCTGAGAAGTAGGTCAGGAGATGTCTAAGAGTCTGTCTGCCTGCCCATGAACTGTGAGCAAAGCACTGCTTCTAAGCCTGGAATGTCATTGCCTGGCTGCAATGAGAGCTGCTGCTTCCATTTTTGTTTTAGAAAATATCAGACTGACTGATGAGTAAGAGGAGGGAGATGGGAGGGACCCTGTAGCCCATCAGACAGCTGGGATCCTCAGCCAGTGCTGTGCTGTACACAGGGACTGGCACCTGCCTGTGCCAACACCTCCGGTGGCACTGCAACGGGG
>NW_008602666.1:0-10867 GCF_000691845.1 Merops nubicus | reverse complement strand
CCCTGCTGTGTGTGTGGCCGTGTGATGCTGTCACCAACCTGCCCGTGCCTCAGCTCCCTCGGGCACCCAACACCCAGCGACGTGTGGGCTGAGCCTCCCGTGTGCCCCTCGGCCGGAGGGCCTGGGGGCATTTTGTACAGGAGAGCGGGAGGTCTGGGGGAGGTTCTGGGGACCAGGTACCCATTTCAGGCAGGAAACCACCGTGGGCTGTACAGGCAGTTCCGGGTGGTTTGGGGTGGCAGCCCCTTGTCCATGGCCACAGCCATGCTGGTGGCACCATGGAGGAACCTGCAGCTCCCTGAGAGGTGCAGGGTGAGGGGCTGCCCCTGGCTGTGCCAGCCGGGCAGTGCTGCCACCCTGCCCACCCTGCCCACGGTGCCCGTGGTGCCAGGGTCTGCCCAGGCCCTGCCAGCTCTCTGTTAGCTATTCGGGCATCTTGGCCAGCAGACAGCCTTAGGAGGCTGGAAATGTGAGAGCTGTGGGCACCTCTGCCCTGTCGAGTGAGCCAGTTCTTGTGGGACACTCCTTATATACTTTCTTAAGTACTGGCAATATTTTCTTCCTCCTCACCATGCTTTCCCAGCCCGTGTCTGTCCAGGGTGCAGAGTTTTCATTTCATTTAATGATTCTCAAGAAATTATTGAGAAATCAAAATATGTTTCAGAGTTATCTTCAAGGCTTACTGTAGTTCAAATGGTTTCCATAAATCCACACTGCAAATGCTATTTTTCAAAGCTTTACGGTTCCCCAAATGATTGTAATGATATATTGACTGGCTTTACTAGGGCCCTGGGAGTTTAGAAAAGGGAAAAAAACCAGCTTAGCAAGCAAGATCTCTTAAAATATATACATGAAAGTTTTCAAAGTTCATCTAATCTATCTCTGTTTTGGGCTTTTATAAAGCAGACACTGTCATTAAGGTTAACAGCACTTTTCTGTTCCCAGGAGTATCGCAGCCGTGTGTTGGCTGGAGCTCAGCTGAGCAATGGAGCCTTTCTCTGGAGGAAGCCAGACCCACCCAGGCCGTGGACCAATCCTGCTCCAGGAAATGCCAGCAGGAGCAAGTGCTCTGCAGTCCAGCACTACCTGAGCATTTTCATGTAACTGACTATTTTCCATCTCAGGGGTCTCCTGAGATGTTGTGAACATTCCTGCATCCTTCCTGTGGCACTGCATAATTTTTGTGGTGCTTTGCCTCGTGCCCTGGTGCCTGCTCTGTGCTACAGAGCCCCTGGGATGCTCTGTGGCCTGGGGATGCACCAGTGGGTGGTCTCCAGCCCCTCTCTAAAATACACATGCCCATGACTTAGGCTATGGGAGTCAGTGGTCCCTCCTGTGCTGTGCTGGACCTGGCATCACACGGGCATGTCACATGAAGAAAAGGTGCATGTGCTTTGCTGTCACCTTGTGCAGTCTCCAGGGTGGAGAATTGCAGCAGTTTCTCAGGACGTCGCAGGGCAGAGAAGGGAGAGAGGCCACCAAAAACCCTGCCGTGGGCCCCGTGAGCTCGGGGTGATGGAGAGGAGAGAGGCACAGCCTGTCCCAGCCCACTGCAGGAAGGAAGCTCAAGAAGTTCCTTAGGAGTTTGGTAAAGGTACATGAACTTCATGTAAGTGTTCACCTCAGTGAAAGGAATTTGCTGGACTTAGAGAAAAAAAATTGCTATCAAGCCATCTTTGGTTGCATCCATTCTTTTCACTGATAATCCTGTAAAATTGCTCCTTATGGAAGACAGTGAAAGCCTAAAGGTGGCCTTGGTGGCAGAGGGTGTTGCCCACTAAGGGCAGCAGGTTGTTCTTTGCAGTTTGGAAAGCTGGTAAATTGAAGTGCTCGTTATACTTCTACAAAGTACTGAGTGCCAGAACAGACCCTGAACTTCTACCTTTTGATAGAAAACAGGAGGCATCGTTGGTGCTGGTGTCTCTCAGCACATTTTCATCATGTATTATAGCAGACCTGCCGTAGACAGACCTACAGGTCCAGAGGTGTGTGTGGCTACACAGGTGTGTGTCAGCGCTGCCAGTGTGAGTGCCCCTGGTCTGTCACCTCTGCTCCGCACGTCGCCAGGATCCCCGCGGGCGGGTGCTCCGAGCAGCAGCATCCCACCAGGGAAGCAAGGATGGCACAAACAGGGCAGTGGTGGGTCGGGCCAGGGGTGTTGGGGTTGCAGGGGTAAAAGGGTTGGTTTTATTTTGAATGTTTTCAGCGTCAGACCCAGAGCAGGTGGGGAATGAGCTCTGGCACTGGCTGCCCAGCAGCTTTCACATCTGCCGTGCCTGAGGCCACGAGGAGGAGGAGGAGGCAGCACGAGTGCTTCTCTGTGTGCAGGGTCTCCCCAGACAGGGTCCCAGCGCTGAGCTGCAGGGAGACAAGAGCTCCGCAGAGGTTGTTTGCTGGAGAAGTGCTGGAGAAGAGGGGAAGGCAGGGAGAGCAGGGTGGAGACCAAGGTTGTGTTCATCACAGACCCGGTGATCCCGTGGGGGCACAACATGGGTGTGCCCGAGGGGTGGGCAGCTGCTCCCGGGGCAGTGCTGGCTGCCACCCCCTGTGTCCATCAGCCCGTGGGCTGCTGAGTGCCGCCAGAGCAGCCCTCCCTTCTGCCCTGCAATTGCTGGAGCTTCTGGGATCCTAATGTGTTCATGTAACAGCATTAATACAAGATGAATATAACTCTATACTCCAGATCTGCTTAACCTAATAAATAGTTTCAGTTAATGGACAGCAAAAGGAATGATGCTCAGTAAATTTGATTTTATGAGCCTCTCACTTATTTGCTGTGCCCATTAGGTCGGAAGTTAGGTAATGGTAAGTGTCCATTAGTGCATTAGCTCAGTGATGAGGGAGCTGAATTAAAAAAGAAAAAAAAATTGTGGCAAAAAAACTCAAAGCCATGTGCATCTATTAAACCCTCGGTGTGTCGGCAGTGACTGTAACCAGCACTCAGCTGGGGACGGTGTGGTCTGCACGGGGAAAGTACCCGAGTCACCGCCGGCTTCACTGCAGCGTTTACTGCCGTGGGGAACCCGGGGGCTACAAAGCAGAGCCAGGGCTGCCCGTCCTCCCCCCAGCTCAGGAGAGTCTCGGTGGGGCGGGTCAGTCCTGTGCCAAATGAAGGAGACCTCTCTGGGCAGGAGAGGCCAGGAGCCTTCCTGCAGCAGCACTGGCCGGGGCACAGGGGGCTGCTTTAGCTCCTCCCAGATACCTGACCCAGCTCATAACAATCAGAGCAACCATTCCATTGATAAGCCCTGCTTTTGCTAATTGCCTTTAAAATTTTTACTCTGTCCAGGCAAATTAGTTTTTAAAATCTCTCTTCCCAGTTTCCTAGGTACTCTGGGATTACTTACACGCCCCACAAAGAGCTATTTACTGTTCTGAGTAATTCAATGAACGTTCACTTGCTTTGAATTAATATGCAGCATCATTCCAAGTGCAAGCAATTTACTGGTAATTGGAACACTGGCTTACCCTGGAAGAAACACCCAGCCTTACGAGTTAGTTTTCACCAGTCGTATTGCTGCAGCAGGAGTGCCAGGTTTCCCTGTTTGTGTGCTGGCAAGGACGGGTGCTGTTCGTTAGCGTTTAGAAGGTGAATGTTCTTCCCTGTCACTCTCCAGCCAGCCATCCCTGTAGCTGCCGGGGGGCTGTGGAAATGCCCCAGGCACTCTCTCCATTTCCCAGGTGGGTGGCTGATGTGGAGGGGGGTCCCCGGGTGTCCCCACGGGGCAGGGGGGCACAGGCTCTGCAGCCTCTGTCGGTGTTGGGGTGCAGGAGGTGGCCTGGGCTGCACGGAGGGGTGGGTGGATCACTGCCATCCTTTCCAGGGAGCTTAGCCAGAGCTGCGTTGCAGATGCTGGAGAAGAGTCGGGTGGGTAAAGGGGTTTTGCAGGAGCATGTGAAGGAGCACGGCAGGAGGAAGCCTTTCTGCAGCAGGAGGAATTCTGGAAAGTAAAGATAAAACTTGTAAGCAGACTGGAGGTACTCCCTGTAAGCTCTTCATAAACCGAAGTCAAAAAGAGAAGCAAAGAGCTTTGCTTCTGGTTTGCTTACAGGATTCAGCTGAGATGTCTGTAAGACTGATACCTAATGAATTGCATTATACCTCTCTCCACTGGTGATTGATAGTTAAATCTAATAACAGCATCAGTCTCATCAGCAGACACATTTCAATTCCAATTTGCTGGATGCACTCTGACCGTGGACAAACGGGGGTGCAATAGAGTCCTAGCTTTGCAACTAATGGAAACTGATATATAGAAAATGAAATCTGTTTTCTCTGCCCGTGTTGTCTGCTTACCTTCCTAATTTGGTTCCACTTACAAGGGTTACTTAAGATGCTAACACTTCACTAGGGCTTTCCCAGATAATGAGAACAACTTTGTTAGGGACTGCAGGGCAGGGAGAGACAATAAGTTGCATTTGTCTGGAACAATTCTGAGTCCCAGTGGGAGCACTTTACATCTGTGCAATCAGGAGAGGGGGTTAGGTGCCAGTCTGAGCCTTTCCTTCCCTGCAGCTCTCCACCTCGTGTGCCACCTCCCCGCCAGGCAGGACGCCGGCCCCAGCTGGAAGTTGAGGCAGAGGCTCTGGGGTCAGCTGCAGTCCCTGGGTGGTGTTTGCTGCCCAGTTTGGGCAGCTGTTGGCATCTGCCCGTCGCGGGCGGGTGCCCTGGTCTCTCTGGGACACTCGGGTGCGGTGCCCTGGCAGGGGCTGCTGTCCCACCCTGTCCCACCCTGTGTCCTTGGGGGGTGCCCGTCGCTGCTGGCTGTCAGAGGCCGTGTTTTTAGGACATTGTTCAGCAATCAGGAGAGTTTGCTCTCTGCTCCAGTGCCCGCAGCAGCCGACCCCTGTGCCAGAGCCTCCCGCGGGCCTGGCAGTGCCAGTGGTGGGGGGAGACTCTAGGCTGTGCCCCTCTTTCTGCTGGGAGGCCCACGGTGTGTCCCCCAGGGCAGCATATGCTGGGTCTCCCCCCACCGTGGTCTGTGATCCCTCAGGTACAGAGCTGAGCCATCTGTATGGCAGAGGCAGGGGCAGCTCCTGCGGGGCAGCACGGTCCTTGGGACAGCAGGTCCCTTGCTGCAATTTCTCTTTCTCTCAAACTAGGGTTTGGGGTTTTTTTCCTCATTACATTTACTGTAGAAGAGAAAAATCTTTATGATACAAATATTTTTGGTGATTTTCATGCTTTGCTTTTGACTTGTGAAAACGTGTTTACAGCAAAGATTGGGCAAAACACCCTGAAAATAAACAACTGCAAACATGGGACTGATAGTGATAGCACAAAAATTAACATATGCAGAGTTAAATACTTATGAAGAATTTGATTTCATTAGGGAATTTGGTGCTTATGAAAGCTGGTGAGCCGACAGCTTCTGGCCCTTGCAAGAGATGGGCACACACGATAGTATTGCAAGCACCTGCCACCTCGCCTGCTGCACTGAGTGTGCCCGACCCTGTGGGCAGAGCCAGCGGAGGATGTTCATCCTCCTGCAGCTGCACTTCCAGCCATTGCCTCCTCTGCAGAAGCAGGAGCAGGAGCTTGCAGGAACCAGTCTGCTGGGACCCAGCCTGGGACAATCATTCAACTTGACTTCACATAGGTCTCTGGGTGGAAATAGCTTCCAGTCACTAGCACCAACCTGGGGACAATATAAATCCTCAGTCTAGAGGAGAAATCCTTCACAGCCAATTAGGAGTCTCTTGAGCTCTCAAGTGCCCTTCAGCCTCTGTTGTACCTTCTCAGAGAGGCTGCAGAGCTCAGGGGACCCGTGAAGAGGTCCCCTCTGTCCCTTCTTGCTCTTTATAGCTACTCCTGGCCCCTTGTCGCAGCCCCATGGGGTGAAGCTGTGCGGAGCTGATGCCCAGAGGCAACAGGGCTGTTGGGGCTGGTGGTGCTGCCTGTTCTCCTGCACATGTGGCAACTGCCCTCCTGCGTGGCATCTCCATGGATATCCACAGCAGAGGGATGCTGTGGTCCAAGATTCAGCCGTGAGGAAACAACACAGGCTGGCAGAAAGTCGTCGCAGAGCTAAAATGAGGAGCGATGTCTTCCTCACGCCCAGTGCAGTCCTTACTCCCGGAGACCATGCATTCTTAAAGGGTGATTAATATGATGCTTGGGAGAGGACATTAAGTGAGACATCCTATTTACAAAGAGCTTCCTAGTGGAGTATTCAAGAGAACGGGGACCCAGAGAGAGCGTGGTGTGTGTTGTTGGTAATGTGAAGGGACAACCGTTATTTGTATTGCATCGCTGAGCTCCATTAAGTCTTTTATTCACCTTGTTCTCAGGACAAATGCTGTTTCATGTGAAGTCATCTACCAATCAGCACCCATCAGCAGATCGCTATTTCATTTTTTATGCCTGAAAGGAAACATACTGCTGCTGAATCCTGAGGGTGGGCTGCTTACAGCACTCCTGGCAGCGTGGACTGGCTCCCGGCGGGCGGCGGCACCGCGGGTCATGCCAGCAGGAGCTCACCTGGGCTGGTGAGCACAGGTACACCCAGAGACGGGTCCAGGTTTTGGGAGTTTATCTGCACTATGCCACGGCCTCTTTCCACTGCTGGGGCTTTCCCAGCAGGTCCCCTCACCCACCCGTCCTTGGAGCTGGTCTCAGTGAGGGTCCGTGTTGATGCCACACACTGTCGGTCAGGCTCTGGCCACGGAGCCATCGCTGCGGGCAGGGCTGGGGGCTGGCTCACACACATTCCCTCTTGGGTCTCCCATCCCTTGGCAGAGCTCTCAGCGCAGCCTTCTTCCCTCTTCCTCTGCATTAAGATTAATGTTTAAACAGCACTTGTGCTATAAATCTCTCTCAGAGGCTTTCCTCAGAACAAATAGTTAGCAGGAGAACAGGGCATCTGTTTGAGAATGACAGGGCTCCCAATCTATTTGTTAAGGAGGTAACCGTGCTCTGTTGAAATGTCTGACTGACTCTTCATCTTCTCCTGGATGCCACTGGGGTGCGTTGGGCAGGATGCGTTGCTGCCTGTGTTTATTTACAAGGAGAAAGAGTCATTGAGATTAATGGCACAGTCGAATACGCAATATGGTAAACAGTTATTTGGAAATGATTGTTTGTGTTTAATTATGACATACAGGATAAGTTTAACAGTCATAAATTTTTCATTGGATTGTAAATGCAAATGCAAGCATTGAAATAGATCAGTGAAATACATAAATCAGAGGCTGCCTTTGCAGTAGCCTCCTTTGGTGTAACGCTCTCCATCCGCGGGAGCTTGCGGAGCCAGCGCCGGCAGCAGCTGCTGCTCCCCTTCTCTGCATGGCTGTCAGTAACAGCAGCAGCAGAGTGGCTTCAAAACCACAAATTACTTGTTTCGGCTCATTTTGTTCTTTGTCAGAACGTTCTTAGCGTGGAGCAGTGCCTGGAGTGAGCAGTGAGGGATTAACTTCCTCCTGTGCTGGGGATGCACTCCAGGAGGGGAAAGGACCAGCGGCTTCACCTCCACTCCCAGCAGCACAGGAGAACGTCTTGTTTTCATGAGAGTGACTTGCCAGCCAGTTTAGCTGGTTTTTCCATAGTTGTTCTTTATCAGATTATTTGTCTCACTTTCTCTCTTTTTATTCTTACTGCTTTCTTCTGCTTTCCTCATCCCTCCTTCCCCCAGCAGATGCACATGGACAGATGCTCTTGCTTTTAACAACTAAAGAAAATGAAAACCAGATGTGTAGGGGGAGAAAGTTTAATAGTGAGAAAAGATCTACCAGAAAATAAATTTAAAAAAAAAAAAAAGAGGATGGTAATAAACAGGAAATCTAATTGAAATTCAAAATTTCCCTTGGAAAAATGTTGTTGGGGACATGGAGGTAGAACATTGTTTTCATCTAGTCTGCTTGCTCATTTGATGGAAGAAGCAATATTTCCCAGCTGCTTAAAAACTGACATCACAATGAAAGATGAGTATCTTTCTGCCTCTGTATTTCTGAAGTGAAAGTCTTGTGGGACAAAATATATCACTCAGTGAATTTCATGACATTTAATTTTGTATTAGGCAAAGAACTCACTGTTTCCACGTCGTACAGTCACACGCTTGGGCTTCCTACACACTGACAGGCGAGCACTTGTTTTCTGAGCAGCCACCTATGCCACCGAGTGATAATGTTTTTTCTTCTCACCATCTGTAGAGTTGGAAAGAATGTTCCATTTCTGATGAGAACATTAATTGCAAAACGCCCTTTTGACCAAAAAGACACAGATCAGATTCTGAACAAAGCAGGATATCCTTTGCAGCTGGTCCTCTTGGGGCATCTCCTGTTGGTGTAGGTTTATTTCATGTACTGCAGAAACATATATGGGCAAAAAACGCCCAGTGTGGCACAAGCCAATGCCATATTTAGTTCACTGTGAACACCCTGTAGTTGGAAAGCGAGGTTCCTGCCAGTCAGCAGAAGGCAGCCTGTGTAACAGCATCCAGACGTTTACTCACATGGCTTCTGCGAAAGCGTCCTCCTGAACGCCTGCTGCTGGCTCCATCTCAGCAGAAGCGCTGAACTGGGGTTTAATTAGCAGCTGATAACTGCTGCTGAAGGGCAGCCTGCTTTCAGAGGCTTTTGGCAAGCTGGGAAGTGTTGGGCGTTGTTCTGGTTTTCCCCTTTGATGATTAACTAGCCCGAGTCCTATATATTTATATATATTTATTCTTATTTACCACGTGCACTGGAGGGATTCGGAAGCGCTGGCTGTGACGTGCTTCCCCGGGGGGCTCTGGGCCAGCCCCGAGGGCTCTGCACAGGGCACCCCGAGGGCTCTGCATGGGGCACCCCGAGGGCTCTGCATGGGGCACCCCGAGGGCTCTGCACAGGGCACACCCAGGCCAGCCCCACAGCCTCTGCCCAGCAGGGCTCAGTAACACTTCTTATCCATCTTGTGTCTTGGACAGCTTCTCTTTAGGTGTGATTTCTCTGCATAGACATCTGTTTGGTGTGGAAAACCATGTTCTGAACAAAGTGAGACATCCTTGTCAGTAACTGGTGGTGGTGCTGGGTTTTTCAGGTGTTGCAGCTGAGGCCTGTCTGGCAGGAGGATGAGCAGCTTTATGGGCGTTGGTTTTCCATTGACGTGATCAATGTGGTATAGCACACTGACTGACTTTGTAGGAAAATATACCTGTCATGTGCTACAGGAGCTGTCAGTTTGGACTGGAGGCTTCCACGACCGATGCTTGGGTCAACTGTGTCCGTCTGTGGGATTTCCATATGACCCATTATAGGATGTTCAACAAAAAGAGCCTGCTTGGGTCCCGCAGGGGGCGGGGGTTGCCAGCGAGCTCCTGGCAGCGTGGCAGAAAGCTGCCTCCCCTGCCAACCTGTCTTACAGAGTGGGATTTCAAGGTGAGATGAGAATCCAGCAGGTCTCACGGGTGCATTTCAGAGGGGTACGGAGGCTGGCATTATGTAGGTCTTAAAACAGGGTGTGCAGAAAGGGCCAGCCTCGAGCTGAAGGATGCATTTAAGCGCTGCTGACCTTGTCATCAAGCCTTAAGATGAAATATCTCCCCAGATGAGTTCTGCTTATGATGATTCCAGACTATTTGAATAGCAATATAATAGCAAGTTGTGGCTGTGATTTACACCGTGATAGCAGAGGGTATCCTCTGGTAATCCAGCAGAACAGTTGCTCTCAACACGGGGAGAGCCAACGCAGAGCTGTGGACCTTCCCCTGTAGCCACTTTATTGCCACTTTGGTTCTGGTGCCTGAACTGTGAGTGGTGAAGGACTCAACCTTCCATCGTGGAGTCACCCAGGCACGTCCCACCGAGGGCAGAGGGGCAGGAGAAAGCAAAACAGTTACAAGTGAATGTTTCTATTTCTGCATATTGTGTCTCCCTTTAGCTGCCCTGTTGTTATTCCCAAAGACACATACATTCACTCCTTTATTCTTTGATGGGTAAGATGTAAGAAGGAACCTCTGGCCATTGGGGTGCAGTGACCCCATTCTGGGGAAAGTGAATTTGCTAAAGGAGAAATGATACATGGGAGGAAGTGGTGTGGGGATGGGAGTGCTGAGCCAGAGACACAACTCTGAAAGGTTTCCCCAACTCTGCCTTTGCTTTGTTCTTTCCTGGTTTTCGCTTCTCGGCCATCACCGTGTCCTGGTTGAAGGACACCTTTGAAATGAGGGATGAGCCATAATGAGAAAAGAGACAAAAATTAATCAGAGATGACACTAGAAATGATGTGAAACATAATTTCTTTGGCACAGCATGCAGACGTGAGGGTGTGTATCTGTGTGTGTGCCTGTGTCCACAGACACCTGAGCTGTCAACGCTCTCCACTTGTAAGGCTCGTGGAGGACCAAGCAGACATGAGCACTAACAACCCCTCAGCAGAGGTGTGGGGTGACCTTCAGTTAAGGAGCCAGATTCAAGAGTCTTGGATTCACTTGTTCTCTCTCTCTCTCAGGTTTCCTTTGTGATTTCAGGTGAAACCTTGAGCCTCACAGGTGGAGGCAGCAGGTCCCCACCGAGAGCAAATCCTTGTCCCTGGGGAGCCGGTGGGTGCTGGTGAGATACACCAGAGGTGGGCTGGGGGAGGGAGGAAAGAGGGTCCCAAATGTTCCCTTTGTCTTTTTGTCTGAGCAGGAGCCGGTGCAGAGAGACGCCGCTGAGCCTGGCTGGAGCCCAGCCCCGGCCTCACAGCACAGGGGGGCAGTTGGGCTCACCCAGCCCCCGTGTGCCGCCCTGAAGGGTGGAGAGCTGAACCCCCCAGCTCTGCAGGAGCCGGGCGCTCCCCGCAGCCGCCCCGGCAGTGCCCCTCTCCCCCTGGCAGCACCTGGCAGCCGCCGCCTCCCAGGGGGGTTTTAGCTCCCGTTGGGCAGCCTGGCACCCCGGCCACCCCAGCTCA
>NW_008602665.1:0-13775 GCF_000691845.1 Merops nubicus | reverse complement strand
TACTTTCTAGAGCAAAAGTGACAAGTAGATGCAGATTTGGATCATCTGTTCTAATCAATGCACTGTAAACAATTCTGGTTTATTTAAGCTACTTAAATTAACTTGATTATTCAGTACAGTTAAGCTTTAAAAAACATCATTGTATCAGGTTTTTATGCAAGTGCAGTAGAAGTTTTTTTATTGGTAAGGGTTTACAGTCTTGTTAGCAGTGAGAAGGAAGAAAGAGGCAACAGTCTTCACAAGCTCTTATCACATAGAAAATAATGATTAGCTTATTTGCTAGTAGAGCCAAGATTTGATGAATTAAAATTATTAAGAATGCAAGTCACACAAACAAGATCCAGAACTGTGGATACGTGATGATCTCCCCCATTTGTGAACAGCCCTCTAGTCAACCGGCTTCACAAATTACATCATACAACTGAGTCTACAGTATTTCATACCCAGAAATTCCTTTCATCCATTTCTCTGAGGGTGACAATTCGTAACTTCATTAAATATATTTCATCATTTGAACACAAATTTGGAAGAGGCCCAGTTCTTGGAGTCTGGGCAAGATCCTAGAGGAAGTATCAGTATGAAGGATTTTGGCCAATCTTTCAACACCTTTTGTGTAGTGCCATGTGTTCCTCTCCATACCAAACAAAACAAAAGAGCCCAAACAAACAAAAAAAGGCAATGCTTTTCTGGAGTGGAAAATAAATGGTGTCATTTGATGATAGTTTCCAAGTTCCACTTATGTTGTCTAAAATTACAGTGAGCTATTGAACACAATGAGAAGCTGCACAGTGTACTTATCATAGAATCACAGATTCCCAGAATGGTAGGGATTGGAAGGAACCTCTTGATAACACAATCATAGAATGGAATGTTACACAACTCTCAAATGTGTTGCTCAGAAAGCCCAGTATGTATCCCAGAAAGGTGGTGTTTGCACTGACAGAGCACATCAGTGATCTTTGTTCTCTGGATAACAGTTTTAGGAGCATTTTGTATTGTTCACGTATTTCAGTAAAGCTTCAGAGGTGAACTTCACTATCTGAAGTAGATAACTGCTGTAAGACTTCAAGTCCTTTTTTTCAAATTTTATTTCAAAAAACAAATTACATCACTTAAATACTAATAGTTTGCAATTATCTGCTCAAAACAATAACTCTTATTGTTCCGTTACAATCTCTTATTATTCATACAACAAAGATTTTGATCAACAGTAATTTTGCTGCAGATTGATTCTATACTTATGTACAAATACATTTGGTTGTGCATATAAGTACATAGTATAATTATACAATTCCTAGTGTGGTTTCTGTAGATTATCAGTAATCTCAACTATTTATGTCATAATTAGTCATTCCCACAGCTTGTTTGCAGAGGTGGTGTTTGCTTTGGGCTGAGTAATGCACTTGTGTTCTCAGAACATCCTTTCACTTAAATGCCCTCATCTGCACCAGTGGCAGCATTTTATGAATGCTCCAAGAAATGCTCCTGCATCCTTGTGTGTCATTTTAGTTTGATTCAAAGAACCCTTTGGGGAAGAGCATCTGGAATTTTTGATGGGCACTTGCTTTGTTCATGACCCTCCCAAACATCATGACACTTTTGCATAGCCAGACTGTTTACACTGAACAGTATGTTTAAGGAACAAGCCAATTTGCTTTTTCCAGTATATATGAATACTTGACACTGTTTATTCATCACATATTTATTATTTCTACTTTGGCAGCATTTCCTCCCACTTCTTTTTTCCAGACTGAAGAAAATAAATCTCTCATAACTATTCTTTATGATTGTTCAAAGCATTGGAAAGCTAGCCACAGGAGAAATAGGTGTTTTGAATTGCCTATCATTTACACTGACTTTTTTCCAGGGGTTTTTTGGTTTGGGTTTTTGTTTGTTTGTTTGTTTTGTTTTTTTGTTGGTTGGTTTGTTTACTTAATAATACTTTCTTCTAAATAAAATTTTCATCCAAAGTCTCTGATTATTTCTCTTACACTTGTGTTTCGTGATAAACTCTTCACTTTCTCAGAAGACTATGAAACTTTTACACCATACATTGAACCTCAGATTGGAACACTGTAAAAAATTTTCAAACTAAATAGCCTAAAGATGCTGATTTTCCACATGTGCTGACAAGTACTGATATTTGCATATGTTCAGAGCCTTATGCCTGCATTTTAAGATTACTTTTTTTAAAAGGACTTTTTTTTTGGTAAAGGTCAATCAATCTTTCATTTTAGGGACACTGGAATGAAGAAGATTATTTAACATGACTATAATAAAAATCATAGACTTCAGTTATGCAATCTCTGAATTGGACCTGCCACTCCTAATTAAACTAGACCATTTCTTTATAGACAGGTATTGAATCATAAAGAGTTAAAATTTGGGAAGATTCACCAATGTTTTTTTGCTTTCACTGTAAAATTACTGTCATTGTTAAAATGTATATCATATTTTCAGTTTAAACTTTACTGGCTTCATACTAATTCCTCTCAAGAGAGCACTCTTAGCTGAGTAAGAAGGAAACTGGAACAATTAGAGAAGGACAACAAATACTTACTGATAATTTTTCCAATTTTCAGACTACTAAGTTTAAGTGTTTAAGGTTCACTAGATTGAATGGATGCTGTCTCATCTGCCACTACCAAGAAGTAAGTACCCTTCAAGTAGCTGTTGGCTGCTAATAGATCCCTCCTTAGTCTCACCTTCACCTGACTAGGCATGGGCAGCTCCCTCAGCCTGGTACATCACATTCCAACAGCCTGTGTCTCCCAGACTGAGTTTCCTGGGCTCTTCCCTTTATCTCCAAGTCTCTCCTGAACTAGGGTGACCAGAAAGTGGACACAGATTTCCAGGTGTGGCTTCACAAACACTTTGAGGCATTCAATAATTTCTGCTGCCTCACCTGCCATGTTCTTCATAATAAATCCCAGTGTGTAGTTTGATTCATCTGTGGTGAAAGCCCACTGCTGGCTCAGACTGAGCTTCACTGTAACCTCCAGGTGCTTTTCAGCAGAATGCTACCCATCCAGTCAGTTCCTAATGTATACAGCTATTCCTCCACAGGTTAAAAACATCATACTTCTCCATCCAGAACTATATAGACTACTCCTAAGATATCTCAAGGAACTTCTGAATTGTAGTTTTACATTCTGGTGTACCAGCTATCCTGTGTAATTTGCTGAGGGATATTCTTTCTCATCATCCAGCCCATTTATGAAGCTATTGAACAACATCAGCCTCAGTACAGATCATGAGGATGCTCCTCTTGTTAGCAACTCCCAAACTGATGTCAAATGATGGATTAATATCTTCCGAGTCCAGCTGTTTAGATGATTTTAAATATATCTAACTGATTTATCTATAAATCACTTCCTCAGCTTTCAAACCTGAATAAGGGGGCTGGGGGGTGGGGTGTCAAAAACGCTAATAAAGTCTAGTGTTCCCTTGCCTGTTTCACAGTCCTCAAGGGACTTCCCTCTATCCCAAAGAGTTTGCACAGATTACAGTCAGAAGCTGCCATGTAAGCCAGTGCTTTCAGCACCTTTGTGGAATCCCTTAAAACCCCATGGATTCCAATAGGAACAGCTTCTCTAGGTGGTCCCTAATCTGCTGTTCCTCAGTTGTTGGCTCTATCCCTCTTTTGCAGCTTCTCCCAGTATCTATTGGGATCCAGGAAAACTGGATTTGTTTGCCTGAAATACTTTTGATTGGAGAAGTTGTGATCAGCACTAGCAAGCACTATCATTTTTTTCTCCTGCTAAAAGCATGTTTCTCTTGTCAGCCCAAAAATTATATCAAACAAACAATGATTGCTCTTGCAGCTTAATAGTCTTGTAAACAATGTAACTCAAGTAGATGATCCAAGTTGCTATCGTTCGGTACATTCAAATCAAACAAATGACACAATTTGTCCTTTGTAGAATGATCTTACTCATTGATATACTGTGTTACTTACGTCCTATAGTCTACTATATTTAAGGACAACAAGTTTCTGTCTTTTTTCCCCAAGCTATTAGTGAATATAGATGACACCTCTTGGTCTACAGATGTGACAGATAAAGTATTCAGAAAGAGCTTCAGCAGGTGGAGTTTTCTAGAAGAGTCTAGGACATAATTTATATATAGAAAAAGATGAACATTTACAACTTTTGCAATGGAAACATTATGTTAAGTAGTGATTAAAAAATAATAATTGGATTTTTTTTCTTTCAATTATGAAATCTTAAAACTGCTCTAGTTCTAATTATTATTATGTAGAATTAATCTAACCAAGGTATGATCATTCTGATTTTTTTATTACTGTTTCTTTAGTTACATATTTAATTGAAACCACATTACAACTGTTATTTTTGGACTTGAAATTTGTTTAGAAAATTATTTCATCTAAACTCAGTGAACGTAAAGCTTACGTTGCTAACTGATCTGATATCTTGTGAGCTGTTGATGATCTCGTTGCCAAAGCCATTCAGAAACATGATCATGAAAAGCAGCTTTCTTCTTTTGACCTTTATATGACAACAATTTCAACTTTGCCTTTAACTAATGCACTGCACAATATAATAAAAACAATCAGTTCACAACACAAGATGACTGCAGGCCATACCACAAAAGTTTAATGGCATTATTTTTCAGGTTAGCTGAGGTAATGATCTCAATAAACATTCACCATTTTTATTGGAAAAGACAAGATATAATTATAACAATATCTATTACAGGTTTTTTATATGGCTTTCCACTTACAGAGATTTGTGATTTATTAGTTACAGTACATTAGTTTATATATCTTTGTATATCTACAAAGATGTCGCTTGAGCTCCAATTCAGCTGGATTTTATTAGCAATTAAACTAGTTTTCAGTCTACATATGCAGTCTGCAAAATTTACTGAAGTGAAAATTTTCCTCATTAACTTTGCTTTGAATAAAAACCTTCTAATCAGTAAATTTGTTTCAAAATATAAATTTCAAGACAAAGTCATAAACTACACTTTGCTTTGATAATGGTGTTTTCTTGCTTTTTCTGGGAAGTACAAATAACGGGTTATTTTAAACAATGTTGTATAAATACTCCTTAGGATAGTTTATAGCTTATTGCATTCGGTTGCCAAACAACTCTTAAACTTTCAGCTTGACACATGAAAACATAAACGACTTGGCTGGTGTGTTTCTTACCTAATTTACAGCAACTTGCTATGGTTGGACTTGATGATCTCAAAGGTCTTTTCCAACACAACCAATCCTGTGGCTCTATGAAATATGCCTATTATGTATAAATACTAGTTATTTACAGTCCTAACAATATCCAGAGAAGAAACCCAAAACAGTGTAGATATATCATACCACAAAACCCCAAGATGGTATACAGTACAGTTAGAAGGAAACACGCATATATGGTTTAATATTGCAGCAATAATAAGCTTTCCAATAACACAAATTTTCTGAATATGCACATAACTTGTCTTTCTTGTGCCTGATCATAAAAAAAAAAAAAACACAAAAAAAAACCACACACAAGAAAGCAGGTTCCTTTCTTTGAAATAATCTAATTTTAGCTATAGATTTCCCATTATTTGCTCTATGTCAAAGAATATAGATGTTTAAAGCAAAAACAGAGGCACCATGATAGGCAGCGTCATGAGAGCATATGGTCTTCACAAGCTATGAAAATCAAATTGGGATTTGTCCCAATGATTTAGGCTAAAAGCAAGCTATGTATTAAGATTTCCACCGATTTTCAGAATTGTATCCAATTTTAGTTAATGGAATTATTTTGTGACTAGAGTTATCAATTTGACTACACCATGAAAAATCTGTGTGGATGTGCAGGGAATAATGTGCTGTGCCCTAATATATGTTGGAGCAACTTCCTTTCTCAGTTCTGGAGTCAATGAAGCTCTGTTGTACTTTCCCTAGTATACTTCATTTGTCTTTTAATGTGGTTCGTTATTTTGAACTAAAGTAAAACTGTATGTTCTTTATAGCCTGACACATCTTTTGCCAGGGATGAATTGGATGGGATTCATATAATGTAGGTGTCTGTAAAGTAAACCTGTGTCTGAGCTACATGGGAAGTAAATGGGCTTCTAGAGAATGATTTATCTTATGCCAAGATATGTATTTAAATAGGCAGATAAATTGCAGAAGGGCTTAGGTGTACAGAGAAATATCTTCATTTCTTGGTTAATTACAAAGATAATCTTGATGATGGCTCATCTTTAGACATTGTACATTCTTGTTATACAGGACAGACGAGATTAATTGCATCCACAGCACCTGGGACCTTAGCATAATCATGAATGGTCTTCATAAATTGGGCTCTTTCAAGATATTTACTGTTTATTTGGCTTATATATAAACATGTTGCATTGCATATAAAGCTAGACTCCATTTTAAGGCCAGACAGTAATGTCCTTATTCTCTCCCTTAAGACCTCTTTATCTTATCAACTGCTTCTATATAGTCCATATTCTGTAAAATGTGTGTTCCTGGAGCTTCTGCACACTTAGACCAGATATATATCTACAGATAATCTCTCTCTCCCTCTGTGGGCCTTGAAGCAGTGTCAAATACAACTGTTTCCCTCAGTTGTCTGTACAAGGAATTAAGTACTTTGGCAAACCAGCTCATTAGGAGTGGTACTTCCATCGTGGTCAGTACAGGCACAAATACACAAAGTAAATGATTCTTATAATCTGTTCTTTCTGTCTGAGTCAGGATGAGATGGATTGTTCTATAGAACTACCTATTGTAGAGTATAGAATGACTAGGCCAGGCTAAAAAAAAAAAAAAAAAATATTTATTTGAAACATCTAGAATTAAGCAGGGGGAATCCTAAAATTTGGTAAAATTCTTAAATTAGGCAAATTAAATCCCAGCCTTAATATGCAATTGAGCATCCCAAAATTGCTAGAACATGTAACTAAAATAAAAGCCCCCATGTAAGGACAGTATCACAGGTATATATCCAGCTATCACAACTTCTTACTCCAAGTGTGGCACAATCAGCTTTTTTTCTGCAAAAACCAGGAAACTTAACTGTTACTCTCCATAGAAAAACACTGTCTGGAAATAATGTATTGAGCATTAATACCAATACTAAGAAAAGCCTATGAATCCTTGTTATGAAACAGACAGTGTAGTTGCTGGGTTTACTCTAATCAAAACTAAAGTGCGTCCTTGATATGACTCCATTGGTTTCATTCATGCATTTTAATTGCCTGTTAATGTAATTTAGCAGTGGAATAGAAATGGTACAACAGCTATTGTATAACTAATAAAATTCACACAAACCACCAACTGATAGAAGACGGATCAATCTATGTTGCTGAATTTGCTAGATGAAAGATAAAACACAAGTACATATAGATTTACATAAATAAATTAATGACACTATTTTAAAAGTGCACTACTCAGAAATTAATAGCTATATTGTAAAATATCAGAAAATTAAAAATATTTTTAGAAGTGCATCTGTAAGATCTGGGAGAAATTTCTGGTGTTCACTAAAACGGTCTTGGGACATATGTTGCAAGTGAGATCCCTTACAGTAATACAAACACTAAATAATGCTAATTGGATTATTTGCTCTGGCTCAAATAAAGCAACAGTGGTATCAAAAACCGTAGTCACATAGATTTGTGAGAAATTGTTGAAAGAGCAATGATTCAAAGTATCTGAGAAGAATCAGGTGGCAGCAAAGAGGAAATGCAGTTAAAAGAGATGTGATATACAAAATTAATCAATTTACCTGTAAATTAGTTGAGGGTACAACTGATCTCACCAAATACAGACATCTGTAGCGTAGGATCTGTATCAGATCTCAACTACTAAGCTCCCGTAGAGAGCTGGAGAAGTAGAGAGAAATAAGCATTTCTGGAGCAAATATGTCTTGTCTGAAAGAATACATCCAAAACAGGTCAAAGGAATCATTCCCTGAAAGGGTAATTAGCCCAGATACAGGCATGCACATAGTTGATATCTAACGTTAAGCAAGATGAATTGAACCTTTCAGTATTTCTTTAAACCTTATTTAAGATCAAAAGGTTGGTTGAAGAATATCTTCTTCCTGACTGTTAGGTATCTTGTATGCTGTGACTATTCCCTTAGGTCCTGGTGTGCTTTATCTGGCAGTGAGGAGAATATTTGAACTTATGAACCTGCATTTTTTTGAGAAGTGGTAATTGTTTTGTTTGGACTGAGGGAGATTGAAAGGGGTTTCAGCTCTTCATGGAAGGTTTTTAAAAAAATAACAAGTTTCATAATGTGGAACTATCAGTGTCACAATTAATCTGGACTGAACAGATGGGCATTCAAATTCACATAACGGATGTTATGTGGATCAGTGCTCATATAATTAGTTGTGTATCAGTGACAGGACATTAGGTCACTGAGTAATTTTGCTCTCTACCAGATGATTTGCCTGCATTCAGAATGAGCATCAATCAAAAAACCACACATCACATTCTGCTAAAAGTTATAGATAGATTCCCACAATCATTAGCTTATCTGTGAATTGCAGCAATAATATTACTTTTTGTTTTCTCAAACAGTAGCAGCAAAGAAATGAGATGTTAGCTCTCATTTGGGTTTAGATCCTAATATATGGCAGGGACAGAAGACTTCCTTTATCAGGGGCACCAGTGATGTCTTCACAAACGTTATAGAAGGTCTGCTCTTCTTATGTCAGGTATCTGCCATATTTTCTCACATATGCAGCAACTGTAAGAAAGCACAGAGCATGGTGGTTTCCCCTGTAATCAAACATGGAGCTATATGAGAGTAAAGGAAAATGGATGGTTATGAACTTTTCTCATTTCCTTTCACAAAGTTCTTCCTGATTTTCATTCTGATTAAAAAAAAAGAAAAAAAAAAATCAGCAGATATATTTCCTGCAACATTTTCTGGTCTCCCTTTCTTTTTCTATTAAAAATATTTCAGTTTGAGTTAATATTAATAATGAAATTGCTGGGAAATTCTAACTTAGAGAGAGGCCATTAGGTTCCCTTATCACAGTCTGGCAACACGCCTTGGGATATCAGTGATATCCAGATGAGCCCAAAAGCACCAGTGGCATTTTCTAGAGGTTCCCCAGGTCTCTAGACTTACCAGGACAGAAAAAAAAACGAAGTCAGAAAGGAGGTGTATGGAGGAATGACATGAGATTTAAGCAAGAGAAAGTGACCTGGTGCAGGTGCTGAAAAGCAGAAGCTCTGTCTTGTGGATTGGCAAGTACTCCACTCTTCCATTACAGTCACCAAGAAACTAATATACTGCTGTGGAAACCCAGTAGGTGAGCATGTATCCAATCTCCAGTGTTCATCCTGATTGACTTTTCTTCCTCTGACCATTGCTCTCCTGGATCAGTGGATAAATTCCCACCCTTCACCTTCACCCTTCACCCAGACTGATCCAGCTGTTGCTTCAAAGTTGAAATTTTATGAACGGTCAAATTACAAGATGGGCACTGACTTCAGCAGGCTTAGGATTTCTCCTGACTATGGCTAGCAAATCATTTAACTAGATAGGAGAGTTAGGATTCAATCCCTTAAAACCTTGTTTTATTTTATATATTTCCAAATATGACATTAACACTGCAATTTTAATAACGTGGAATTAACAAGCCAAATATCTTCACAAAAAGTGAGGCACAAAGCCTAGGAAACAGACCCCTGCTCTCTTCTCAGAGATTCTTGGGAACATTTACTCAATATATAAATATTTCCAGCCAAGGGCTTTCTGTACCTTTTTATTTTTCTTGCAGATTTGAAAGCTCAGAGTAACATCTAGGCTGTAGTGTTAGTACCCAGAAGTAACTCAAATAACGTGCAGCTATTTCTGATAGGTCTACTGAAAACTCTTAGTTACTAGCTGATCTTTACAAACAATACTCTGTCAGTACAGGGCCAGTTACAAAGTTCACCTCCTCTCACATTATCCACTGTCATAATAGCGTGCCTGTTCTTATAGAATTCATTGGAGATAAAATCCTTATTTTGATTTTGGCATTTTTCTGCTGTCAACCTGCATATTCTCTATCTTATTGATAACAAAATTAAATAAAATTAAATACAACACACTGACTTTTACCACTTTATGTGAAGTTTCTAGTAGTATCAAATGTCATGAGGTGATGTATCAAACAGGTTTGGCAAAGGGTTAAATTTTGGTATTATTTTCATATCTTATTGACTTTAGTCCGAAACTAGTCAACGTTTGAAAATAGTACACGGAAACACTAAAGAGTCACGTAAAGTTCAAATTCTTCTGTTAAGAGCAAAACTGTTCCCCTCATCTAATAAGGCTGCTCACTCACTTACAAACCAGCTTTGACGCTGTGGGACCGTCCTGGTTTGGGTTAGAACAGAACTAACTCTGTTCAGTGATTACACTTTTCAGCTAAGCTTCTTCTAATTAACTGCACTTTCTGAAGTTAACAGCATATTTTTGCAGTCTCTGCTTCTGGCAGGATAACATCTGCTGTTTAGAGTTACCACCAAGGACTGGTTTGCAGACCAAGGTCAATCCTAAATCCTGTGTACTACACTGAGGGGTGCAGAAAGTAAAAGTCTGTACCTGAAGGGAGGAGTGGACAGTGCAAGTGACTCAACGCAGTGTTCCATCCCATATCCACCACAACTTGTATAAAGCTGAGGGATTGTGAGGGTTAATCTCTTTTCTTCAATGGCTGGCATCCAAGGAATACCCCGTTCCATTCTGCCTTCAATCCCAATCCGTGTGCTCCTGGATCCAGTTCCAAAATCCAGCTCCTATATTTGATTTCCATCTGCTGCTGAGTTCAGTCTGGGACTTCCCCAGAGCCTGCTCCACAGCATCAGTGGTGACAGTGACATAATTGCCATCGGGATGGGGCTTGATACTATTTTTTAATATTACTGTATATAGTCTAATTTACTATTATTATTATTATTTTAATTAAAGCAGTTTTACTTCTCTAATTGATAAGTCCCTCTCCTTTATTCCCTTTCTCTTTCGGGGGTGGGAGAGCATCTGCTACAGGTCCAGGGGCAGTCCTGGCCCTGAACTGTGGCAGATACCCAAGTTCCATACCTGCAAGAACCACAGTTCTTTAGGAACAGAATGAGAATCTCTGCAGCAGTCACTGGTCTAGACACCCAAAGGTTTAAAGCAGAGAATGTCTGCTGAATTCAGTGGGAGGTTGATAGTTTAAATTCAGTATCCAGCCTTCTTTCTTTTTATCCTAACTATCCAAGATTTCAACTGCCTACCTGTAAAAGCTTGCTAATCCACAGATCAGTTTAGGAGACAAGAGCTCTGAAAGAATAACACCTTCTCACACTTTGGTCTTTAAGCCTATTTTTTTTCACATGCCTGGACCTGATAACGGTGTGTCCTGACCAAGAAGTGACAAATTAATACACTGCACATCAAGCATACAGGCTAAACTGGAAATGAATAAAAGCTTCCTGAGGGTCAACAAACCTGAGGAAGCAGCCAACACAAGAAGTGTTAAGAACACAACAGATAACTTTCTTGCTATCACGTTCTGAAAATGATTTTTTTTTTTAAATGAAGAAGTAAAGCTTAAGTAGAGGTAAGTGGAGATGGAAAGGATAGAGCTGAGCAATGAATGAACAGCAAGTATGGACAAAGACCTTTTTTTCTAGCAAAACAAAAATGGAAAGTCAAGAATATTTTTTAGCATTTTTCGTTATTCCAAAGCATGTAACTTCCTTCTCAAGTAAGCCTGTTTTTCTGAGATTCAGAGAGATCAAAAAAGGCTAAAATATTTTGTGGACTTTGGACCAGATACTTGGCTGCTTTCCACTCCTGAGAAAGCCTATTTTGTCAGAATGAGATGTCCTGATCCCTGTGAGGTCTGCTGCTTTGCCTGCACAGGGAAGTAAGTATGCTGCTTACACATCACAATGTGTTACCTGGATTTCTGTTCTGATTGCTGTAACAGCTTGCCAGGAACAGATGCCTAGAGCAGAAAGCAAGGATAGGATAGGGTGGACAAGTGCAATTGAGTAAACATTTGATGGGAACCGTTGTTCAACAATTTTTCTGCTATTACAACTATCACATTACCCTTTGAAAGAAAGAAGGAACTTACAGAAAAATACCATCACATATAATGTCACATACAATGCCTGAGTTATGCGTCCCAGGAGTATTCTTGAAGTGCTGAGCAGAGCTACCTGCAGCACAGAACTCTTATTCACTTGCCAGCTTCTGCAGGTCCATAAGTAATTACACCATGGTCCCTAAGGACATTGAGACTCTTTAGTCTATTACTTTTTAGGAGTTCCACCTCAGACAGGGGTCTAGAGAATATCATAAACAGCTGTCTGAGAGAAGGAAATTGGTTAATGTTTAAGAACTGCTAAGGGCAAAGAGGAAAGCTGCTAGCCTTCTAAGACATCTAGTCTCCATCTCTTACATTAGCCAAGAAATCTTTGTCTCTTTCAGCAAATTTTGTGCATTTTTCCATGTAATAGTTGTGGATGCCTCCCACACCTAGCAGAATGAGCCTGAATTGTTCAGCATTACCTGCAGGAGCACTGGGGAAAATGTGAACTAGGCAGAAAACAGTACCATGCTGTGAAGGCAATTTGTTTCAAATTTGTTTATTTGAGAATTTTTCATCCCTGAGTGGAGCAGGATGGAGTGTAACTGTTTACTCCCATTCCCGAGGAGACTACTCCATGTAAAGTGATAAAATAAAACCCCTGGCTGCTGTAAGATCATTGTCTGTAAATGTTTTTTCTGCGCTCACCCTCTGCCTTCTATGAAACATTACTGGTCATGAGTTCACTCCATGTCCCCTCATCCACTGGGCTCTTCCCCTGCAATCTCCTGACACAGCAGCTCATACTACTGCTGCCTCCTGGAGTGCTGGCAGGAGAATGCCAAGAGCCTTCTTTCTAGCCCAGATCTTTGTCACAGGCTACTTCTACTAGAAGATTTGAAACGGCAACAATCAGTCAAAGAGGAAGGCTAAAGGAAGTAGAAAACTCACACTCCCTTCATCTGGAACCAGAGGGACATAACAGATCACAAAAACAAAAAGAAAAAATGTTCCATAAGCATTACATAAAAATGATAATATTGAAGTAAGAAAAATTGCCAATTTGTTTGTTAGCTTTGTTAGTGTTCTTCTACAGACCATTTATGAATGATTTTCTGCTTCAGCTACATGCCAAAAATAATTGGAAAAGCTGGCATATGCTTTCCAGTATGACTCTTAAGACTTTTCCTGGTGAGACTTATATCACCTCTGAAAATAAATTTGTGATTTGTACTTGTGGCTGTGCTGGTGACCACTGGATACCTGCGCAAATGGGTTTCTAGAGAGAGATCAAGACCACACTCAGGCAGCTGAGTGTGCCACACACATTACCTGCCCTGAAGCTTTACTTGGACTGGATCACATTTGCACAAGCTCCACCATCTCTCAGGTGAAGTGCTGCTAACTTGCTTACCTCTTCTTTACATCTTCATTTCTCTCTTTTATATTTTGTTCTTCCTTTGATATTTTAATTCCATTAGGCATGCAATGCTGCAATTATTACAATATTACTTATTTTAATTAAAAGAGAAATGTTTCCAGTGGGGCCCAAACCCTAAATTTTCCCAGACTGATAGGGTTTTTTTAGATTTTGAAGAAGACATGAACAAAAATGCGATATTTTGTTCTGTCACCCTTTCTCAGTTTGCTCAGACACTCCATGATCATTCATTTTGTGTTTTTGTGTACTGGTTTGGAGGGGGAGGTGGCTGGGATTGCGGGGGG
>NW_008602664.1:0-264 GCF_000691845.1 Merops nubicus | reverse complement strand
TTCAGAAGACTCAACAGCCTACTTACAATCCACTTAATCCTTGCTGCTTTGCACATCCCTTGTAAAACAGTTTTGCTTCACCTTTCTTTTCCTGAAAAAAAACCAAAATAAAGTATTAGATTTGTCCCAGTCTGTGAGGTCACACCTTTCCCCAGTAACACTTTTGCAACATGTAATAAAATAACTTTTTTTTTCTCTAATTTTTACCTTGGATAACATGTTTTTTTTGCTCCAGCCCCACTCTACCTTATAGCAACACGATAC
>NW_008602663.1:0-3950 GCF_000691845.1 Merops nubicus | reverse complement strand
CCAGGTTCCCCGTGGGGTGGCAGGGCAGACCTATCCGTGGGAGTGACCCCCTGGGGTGGCCTTGGCCAGGTTTTCATGGCCTCCCTCTCTGTCTTCACTCGGCTATTTTTAGGCTGGAGCAAACTGTTCAGCATCAGTGGTTTGACACTGATTGGATATTCACAGGCATACTGCAGCGAGGGGGTGAGCAGGGGTGGGAGTGGGAGGGGGATTTGGGGCAGGAGGGGGGGGCAGAGACATCCTCGGGGCATCCTGGGCTCTGCCCCTGAAGATGCATCCTCAGCCCTGGTGGGATGAGTTTCCTGTTCAGAGACAATCCTGCCAAGAGGTCCCAGTCATGCTGGAGTTCTGCTGGCTCAGGGTCCAGTCCAAGGCTGGGGGCTCCTTGTCTTGGGTGGTTTGAGCATCAGGGCAGGGAGGACAGTGACAGGGAGACGAGGTGGGTTCTGGTGATGGGTGGTCAAGCCAGCTGGAGATGTTTGACATCAGGAGATGCTCCAGGGAAGCACCAGCCTTGCTGTAGCCCCCCAGGTCAAGGCACTGGAAGCTTGTGTAGTATTTATTTGGAAATCAGCTTAATTTGCCTGATTGGTGTTGATTTCTGCTGGCAGCAATTAGTTTTTGCCGAAGCAAATGCCCAACCAAATTATAACCGCGTTCTCTTGCTTGCTTTTAACTCTCCACATTAATTGTCCCTTTTCTCCCAGCTGTCTGGAGGGACACAAGTGTCTGGGTGCTGACTGGGGCTCAGGGTTGGCTGGATTTGTGCTGAGCAAAATGGCTCCGGGGTGGAAATCTGGAGGAGAAGGGGAGGAGTGGGGTTTTATTTGCTTTAAGGGAGGGTGAAAAAAAGTTGGAAGCTGCTAATCCTGCCTTTCTCTCCAGGGAATGCTCCCATCTGATGTGTGTAACTTGTAATGCATGAATTTTTGGGAGATTAGGGACTAACCAGGGGACTTGGGGCGTCCCTGCACCCTTCATTTGGGTGCTGTTGTTTGTGAAGCCACCTTCAAGAGCAAACCCCACCATCAAGAAGCCCCCAGCAGCTTGGGCTGCCCCCCCAGCAGCGTGGGCAGCAGGGCAGGGAGGGGATCCTGCCCCTCTGCCCCGCTCTGGGGAGACCCCTCTGCAGTGCTGGGGCAGCTCTGGAGTCCTCAGCACAGCAGAGACAGGGACCTGCTGGAGCGGGGCCAGAGGAGCCCCAGCAATGACCCGAGGGGGGAACCCCTCTGCTGGGAGCCCAGCAGGAGAGAGTTGGGCTGGGGCAGCCTGAGAGGAGAAGGCTCCAGGGAGACCTTCTGGGGGCCTGACAGGACCTTGTGACATTATTATGTGTCATTAAACCCCCCGCCTTTTTTTTTTTTGAAATGAAAATAAATAGGGGTTTGTTTGGGTTTCATTTATAAAACCAACTTTCATCAGACACTGGGACAATTCTCAGGTCAAAACCAGATTGAATCCGTTTGATTTGCACTTTTTAAAAAGTCTTTGGGCATGGTGTGTTTTTGGGTGAGCCCACAGACCAAGCCCTGCCCTGGCTCACTCTTTGAACCTGGTGCTTATTCCCTATTTCCACTTTTTCAGTACTTCACTCAGCCTCTCAAAGCTGAGAAACAGCTTGGAGAGCAGAATGCAACCAAGACTCAGGAAAGGAAGGGGGTTTTTTTAGGAAGCATGATAGCACAGAGCTTTTGCCATTTGTTAGCAAACCTTTAGTGACTAATTGGCTAAATCAATTGGCATTTTGACAGAGGTCATTTTTCAAAGAGAGAAGATGCACTCAAGTTGTAATAAAAAAAAAAAAAAACCAAAACAACTAAGAAAATTAATAAAAGATCTGGAGTGTGATGGTGTAGACAAGCCTGAGTTGTTCTGTTGAGGAGCAGCCTTGGGCAGGGATGCTGCGGGTCCTTGCGTGGCCGATGAGAGTTTTGGGTCTCCTTCTGCATCCCTGGGGCTCCTCAGAGGCAGAGGCAGCATCGAGCCCAGCTCTGGAGAGGGAAATCCCCAGGAGGGCCCCGGGGGCAGTTGCTGCCCACATGGATCCCTGGCACAGCCCAGGGAGCTGCTCTCGTGCCTCTGCTTGTGTCCTCCCAGGAGCTGAGTGTCCCTGCTCTGCTAGGATGATGGCAAAAGAAGGGGGAGGGCAGAGGCAGATCCCAGTGTAGTGTGGGCCATGGTGAGGGTGAAGATGCTCCATCCTTTGCACGCTCAGGAGATGAGGTGATGGCTGGTGGGACCAGAGAACCTTGAATCCCTGGCTGCACCCCGATGGCAAAGGGCACCCGGGCATGCCCGGTACAGCGGCTACAGCCCTGGCGCTGCCGCCCACGCCCGACTCCTCCCCAACGCTTCGTCTTCTGTCTTGTCTTGCAGGGCTGAGAAGACAGAGGTTCTGAGTGAAGATCTCCTGCAGGTGAGGTCCTCTGCAGCTGGCCTGGCTTGCATTCAGGGTGCCCATGGGTGCTGGGTGTGGTGGCATCTCCGTGCTGGTTGGTGCCGCGGCGTCCCACGGCAATGAGACGAGCGGGGAGGGGGAGGAAGGGTTGGGAGCGTGGGAAGCGGCAGCATCTCCGTCCCACACGCCCTCCCAGCCCTTTCCCAGCCTGGTTTTCAGGTCAGCTGGAATCGGATCCAGTCTTGTCTCTGCCTGGCAACCTGAGACAGCCAGACGGATTGCGGGTGCCTGCTGGAAAACCTGTCCTGGGGGTGGGCCAGGTCACAGCAGGAGACAGTCCCCGAGCCCAATGGGTTGGGGCCACTTCTCAGCCCAAACCAAAACCCTCAGACTGTGCCTTGAGCATCGCTGTGGTGCTCAGAGGGTCACAGTTTCTTGGGGACACCTTGGTCTCTTGGGGACACCTTGGTCTCCCGGGGACATCTCGCCTTGGTGCTTTGTGCTCCAGGAACAGGGCTTCCTGCATGCCCCAGGGAGGGAGGCAGCTGAGAACGTGCCAGCAAAGGGATGTGGATTCACAAACCCATCCCTGAATTCATGAGCTCTGTACCTCACACCTCACCTCCTCTAAGGCATCACCTGTAACCGGGCATGAAGGAGCAGAGCAGTGCCCAGTCATGGGTGAGGTGCTGAGCCCTCCTCCACCCAGCTGTGGGCATCCAGCTGCTGTTGGAGCCACTTCAGAACCTGGTTTGGGGGTCAGCTGATGCACTTCCAGCTTGGGAATTTGGTCTGTGCCATTGCTGTCAGGGAGCAGATTCTGCAGAAAGAGCCAGAGGAGCAGATGCTGGTGGCAGGAGGCAGCGACCTGCAGATGACAGTGGCTGCAGAGCCACTTGAGCTCTTTCTGGCCACCGTGTCCCGCTGACCTGTTGCCCTCACTTGGACTTAATGGTACTGCTCCTTGGACACGTCCACCTGAGGCTGGTGGGTTTGCTGGCTGCTCAGCAGCACCATCTTCGTGCTGTGCACCCCTGAGAGAGTCTCCAGCGTTTGGGATTTGGGATTTTTTTCCTTTCCTTTCCTTTTTTCCTTTCCACCATTGTGGGTGGCAGGGATGGGCAGGATGTGGTGGTGACGTGCCCCACTGTCCCCAGGGGTGGGTAGCCCTGGTGGGACAGAGCAGAGGGGAACTGAGTGTTCCCCACCACCACTAGCCAGAGGAAACATCAATAATGAACTATTTTTTTTTTTTAATCTATTTTAATCTTTGGTGTTTCTCCTTGTGACCTCTGAGGTCTCCCTGATGCCTCAGTGCTGAGAGCCAGACCCTGCACCTGAGCCATCTGGTGACATCCTGGCACTAGGTAGCACCTCTACCAGCATTATTGAGGGTACCCTGGGCTTCAGCAACACTGCCTGGAGGTCTTTTACATCTTTTGGATATAATTCAGTGGGGAGGTTGGTGGGCACTGCCTTGTCTTGATGTCTTCTGAAGAGTCAGTCATATTGGCAGGGTCTGTCTCCAGGGATGGTGGGAATCCAAACCCTT
>NW_008602662.1:0-5234 GCF_000691845.1 Merops nubicus | reverse complement strand
AGGTCCTTTCCAACCCAAATCATCCTGCGAATGTGTGATCATTTCACAGTCTAGCTGCCTGATGCTGATATGGTGTCAGGCAGTGAGAGATTGGGCTCACAGCAGGTCGGGTCTGTTAGGGGTGTGGTAGATAATGGAGGTGCTGAGTGAAGCTTCTGCTGAAACTCACCTCAATTCTCCTAAGCATGAGTAGCTGAGAAGACCACGGCCAGACCTGTGTTTGTCCCAGGAGAGGCCAGGGCAATATTTACTAGAAAAAAGTAGAACAGGCTGCTGAAGAATTTCAGGTATTTCTCTCCTGGGAGCTGAGTGCTGCTCTTGTGTGAGCCAGCAGCTCCCTTTGCTGACATTCCCCAGGTCTCTGGTTTTGCACCAGATGAAGCTAAAACGAATTGGCTTCTGCTGCTGTGGGAGGTTGTTTTTCTAACCTTGTAGGTGTTCCTTTTTTTAGGCTTCATGAGAGTGCAGAAGAAGAGCCACACATCCTGCTGGAGTGCGACAGCGGCGTGCTGGAGGCCTTACAGAGACATCTGAAACTGTACAAGATCCGGAGGAAAGTAAACATCACCCCCTGCCCTGACCTCTCCTTGTGGGCCGTGCTCCCAGGGGAGAGGGCTGGAGACGTGGCCAGTTCCATCCCTCACTGTGCAGACCAGGCTCTGGTCCTGACCCCCGACCCCAGAACAGAAGTCATGGGCTGGAGACTGATAACCAAGAAAGGAGCAAACCTGTCAGAGATTATCCCTGGGAGTCATATTGGGAATATTCAGGATTACCACAGGCACAGGTATAAACAAGGTAAAGCCAAGTCCTGTTTTGAACTCTGAGCCAATGGAATTTGGGGAATTTGTTTTATAGAATCAGAGTATCATTGAGTTTTGAAAAGATCTTTAAGATCATCAAGTCCAACTGTCAACCCAAGACTCCCATGACCACTAAACCATGTAATGAAGTGCCAGGTTCACACATTTTTTGAACCCCTCCAGGGGTGAGGACTCCAGCACCTCCCTGGGCAGCCTGGGCCAAGGCCTCACCACTCTGCCAGGAGAGAAATTCTGCCTCAGATCCAATCAAACCTCCCCTGGGGCAACTTCAGCTCATCTCCTCTTGTCCTATCACTTCTTCCTTGGGAGAAGAGCCCAACCCCACCTCACTGCAATGTGTTATTGATGTGTTACCACAGTTTCATCTCATTATCAGAGTCCATATGAGAGGAACAGATTCTAAAAGCTGCATTGGTGTGTCTCAGTTTGTTTAATTTGCTTAACTAGCATATCATTAATATGTAGTATATAATATTATGTGCTGCTTGAAGGATAAAAATGATCTGGCAGTTAGAATTCCAGTGGCAGAATCAATATTTGGGTAGTTTCCTGTTAATGAGGTTATGGGGTGGGGGGTCAGGAGTGCTAACAGCAAAAGAAACCCAGGATTGTTCATTTTTTTTTAGAGGGAAACTTGAGTGTTTTGAGTCCTTTTGGGATTCTGCCCAGTCTGTGCGTTTTCCTTGTTGCTGAGGAAGGAAGAGGAAACACCCTGACTTCCTCTCCTAAAAATGGGTGATTGGAGTTGCAGAGTTAACCCCGAGGTCAAGGGGTGGGTGGTTGGTCTGAGGAGGGAACCTTTGAACCCCCAGTGCCTGCAAAAAGCTCGTGTTAAGTGTCCACACAGAGAGTGGATTAAATTAATCCACTGGCAGACTGAAAGATGAGGGTCCTCTGCTTCAACCTGAGTCCATCCTGTTCAGAAGAGTGAGCTGTTAATGGGTCAGACTGGGCTGGACTGGTCAGACTTGGGGGGGAGGGTGTGGGTGAGAAGGGTTTTACATGATGTTGATGCCTTTGTGTAGGAGTCTGCATCATGTAGAGCACAGGTCTGGGGAGGAGCAGCTGAGGGAGCTGGGGGTGCTGAGCCTGGAGCAAAGGAGGCTCAGGGGAGCCCTTCTGGCTCTGCACAGCTCCGGACAGGAGCCTGGAGCCAGGGGGGGGGTCGGGCTCTGCTCCCAGGGAACAAGGGACAGGACAAGAGGAAACAGCCTCAAGTTGCCCCAGGGGAGGTTGAGGTTGTCCCTGAGGAACAATTTCTTGCCCTGGAGGGTTGTCCAGGGCTGTGCCAGGCTGCCCAGGGCAGTGGTGGAGTCCCCACCCCTGGAGGGGTTCCCAAGCTGTGGAGATGTGGGGTGAGGGACACGGGGCAGTGCTGGGGGAACAGTTGGACTCAGTGATCAGAAAGGTCTCTTCCAACCAGAACAATTCTCTGATTCTCTGACCATTGTGTGTGCTGTGAATTTCCACTGTGAGGTGCCGCGAGCCTCACCAAATCAGGTTCCAGTGCAGTTCTCTGCTCACTCTTAAGGGGAAACATCATTTCTGGCCAACGATTTCCCTCAGGCCCCAAACCAGAGGACTGGGGGGTTCATTATTTCACACTGCTGCTTGTGGCTTCTCACAGGTCTGTCACTCAGAGGGGGCATCTCCCAGCAGTCCGAAATACCGCCGCTCTCGCCGTGTTCACCCGTGTTTCCCTCTCCCCTAGGAGTTCCTGAGGGTGTGAAGGATCTCCCTCCAGGCGTCGCCCTCCCCCTGGAATCCAACCTGGGCTACCTGAACGGTGTCAGCTTCACCAAGGGCTGTTACATCGGGCAGGAGCTGACGGCCAGGACCCACCACATGGGCGTCGTCCGCAAGCGGCTGCTGCCGGTGGAGCTCGGGGCTCCCCTCCCCCGGGAGCCCATTCCCCAGGGCACCCACATCTTCACCGAGGCAGGGAAAGCAGCTGGCAGGTTCCTGGCTGGAGGAGGTGAATTTGGGATAGCTCTGCTGAGGTTAGCTCACCTAAATGAGCCCCTCTGCCTGAGTGTAGAGGGTGAGGAGGTGAAGCTCGCTGCCAGGATACCCGAGTGGTGGCCAAAAAATTCTGGTAAATAAAAGAGGAGCCACCACTTCCACGTTTGCCTTATTGAGGATATATTGGGTGGGATAAATTTGGGATGGCCACGCTGCCTCGGGCTTGTTTCTGGTGTTTGATGGTGAGTGGGGATATTTCTGGGTTCTTTAAATCAGGACTAAGCAGCAGGAGCCCAGAGCAGCAGCGGGTCGCAGGGGATAATCTGCTGAGTGTCGTGGAGAGCACGTGCAGGGCAATGCCCCAGGTTTTGGGGTACCCTGGGTTTATTTAGGGGGGTGCCACGTGTTGTTGGGTTGGAACCCCGTGGAGTTTTCAACCTGCCAACCAGGAGTTTCCCCCATTGTCTGTGCTGAGTGTTGCTGTTCAGAAGAACCAGTTTGTGGTACTATAATGTTGTTTTTTTGTAAAGGAGATCACGCTGCCCTTACCTTGCCTAAGATACATACTCAGACTAAAGCATCCACTACAAATTACTCCTTGCACTGAGCTGCTTCTTAAAGTTTCTGATTGGGTGGGTGTTTTTTTTTTTCCCCACCACTCTTCATGCTGATTGTGTTGAGGAGGAGAAATACCTCACACTCCACGTTTCAGACTTTGATTTTAAGAAGTCATCCCTGGTGGGAAGTCTCTGAGAAGCCAGTCCCCTCCTTGAGTGCTGGCAGCCAGCAGCAGCCAGCTCCTCTCTCTCCTTTCCTTCTCTCAGACAACTATTTCACAGAGAAAAGTGATATTTTTACAGAAATAAGGTGAGCTGGTGCGTGCCTTGGGGTGACTGTTGTGTTGGTGTGCTGGTGCTGGGCATAACAATCCCTTCCTGGGAGCGTGTGCCCTCCAGTTGCCAACAGGCTCTCAGAACGAGAGGTGATGTGAGAGAAGAGCAGGAGGGATCCCACAAAGGCCAAAAAAAAACCCCTCTCTTGCACGTGTGTCTGTGACAAAATCCGTCCAAAGCGCGTCCCGCCGATGTGTGGGTGCTACTGGGAAAGGAATTGAGCTGTGAAAAATGCTCACGTTGGCTAAAACTCTGTGCTCGCTGTAAAAATGACTTTGTGGAATATCTCATTAAAAGTTTGTGGTGTCAGTAATTTAACTGTGACTCATCTGAAAGAGGAGACGCTACTTTTTATTCACCTTGTGTGACTGTACTCAGCAGGAGACTTTTTCAGCTTGCTCTCTGGCAAGAAAAACGTTTTACACAGTCTGTCACCCCTTGGTCAGGTTTGAGGTTGCTAATGAAGCCTTTCTGCTGGAAAAAAAATAAACAAAACTCAACTTTTCACCCTTTTGGGATCCTCGGAGTGCCACAAAGGGGAGACTGTGCTGCCCGTGTTGGCGCCGCTTGGCCAGGAGCAGCTTTTTTCCTCTGGCACCCATTGTGCAAAAAGCCTCCTCAGAATGGTGACATTGTGCTGGTGTGTGTGCCCAGCCTGAATAAACACCCCGTGTCTTCTGCCAGGGGAAGCCCTGCGTCCCTTTTCCTGGCACAACCATGTTTCTTTTGTCTTCTTAACGTATTTGAAAGGCTTTTCTGTCGCCAACAGCTGCAGGTTACAAAGGAGGGCGTTCAAAATGCACACGCAGGTTGATTTTCAGATGTACTAGATTGCTTCTGGAGGAAAAATTGTGGCAGAAATTAGAGAGGGCAGCTCCTATCCATGTTATCACTTTAGTTTTTAATCTCCCTACAGCCTGCTCCAGCAGTAATGGCCTTAGGCTACTGGCTGTGTTGCTACAAGGTTGACTTTGGGGGGGTGTTTGCCTCGCATCACTGAGCAAATCCCTTTTGGCCAAGGTAGGACTGAGTGAGGAGCTCCACTGCTGACCAAAACCACCACAGAGCCAGCCAGAAAGGGCTGAATAACCTGTTTGGCACGTCAGCCAAAGGGCTGAAACCTCCTCGGCGGCACATTTTAATCACTGAATTCTTCAGGAAGAAGGAAATGCTGAGAAATAAAACGCTGGTGCCAGGCCCACACAGCCCCTCTGCCACCCTGGGTGGGAAATGAGCAGCTTTCGTGGGGTGAGGGTCAGGATCTCCTGCTTTCCTCAGCATGGGACAATGTGGGAGCTGTCAGGTAACCTGCTCAGGTGCTTGTCTCACACTAAATACTGCTGGAAAATGGGGGCCCCACTCACCGAGTGGCCAACCCCTTCCTGGTCCTCGTTTTCTGGGTGTCCCCCCTCACTGCCTCAGTTCCCAGGTCCTGCACTTGGGCCAGAACAATCCCCTGCAACGCTCCAGGCCTTGGGAAGAGTGGCTGGAAGGTGTCTGTTGGAAAAGGAGCTGGGAATGTTGGTTAACAGTTGGCAGGAGATGAGCCAGTGTG
>NW_008602661.1:0-434 GCF_000691845.1 Merops nubicus | reverse complement strand
GAGCTTGCTCTCTCTGAAGTGCTCTGTTTGAGTGCAAGATGGCGAATCCGCTCAAAACCAAAAGTGTAAACTATTTATACTGCCACGTCATCGCAAACGAGAAGTTTCCACAACATTCGATGATCTTCACGGCAGTTTTACCCCAGGCCCAGCAGATGGTGATACAGGACTATTGTTGGTTTGTCACAGAAGCCAACAAGAATTCTCCCCGTTTTGCACACACCCCTAGCCCCGTTAGTATCTGAGGACCAGCTAGAAAGCAAGGGGATTTATCTCTTGCCAAATTTGTCTTTCCCTTACACACACCTACCCCTTTCCCTTCATGCAACAGTTATGATCAGTATATGCTGAGCAAAGATGGATATTAGTCTTTGGTATCTGTCCTGGTTTGGAGTAAGCCAGAGCTAGTTTTGCTCAATGATTTTACTTTTTAG
>NW_008602660.1:97941-98354 GCF_000691845.1 Merops nubicus | reverse complement strand
ATGACAGGGGAAAAAACTTCTCTTCCAAATCTTCATGGACAGTACTTACTTGAAAACCCTGGAGTCTTGTGTTCTTAAAATACAATCTTAATTTCTCTGTAGCTTTATTTTTTGTGGGGTGCAGATTCCCAAAGAAAAGCTGAATATATCTTTCTTTCCCCACATCTAAATAAGGATGGACTTGACCAAGAGGTTCAACTTTTCAATTCATATTGTCGTGCCACTAATAATGTCTGGCTTGTTAAATTGCCAAAACTAGTCAAAGTTTCACATAACCAAAATCTATTTTTAAAAAGTCTATTAAATAAAAGAAAAATGTAAAGCTGAATAAAATGTCTCTCTGAATATTTACCTTTCCTTCTTTTCAGTCTCTGAAGCTGCACTTGATATGTAACAGTTATCTTGTATTCCTG
>NW_008602660.1:92567-97910 GCF_000691845.1 Merops nubicus | reverse complement strand
TGCTGAGGTCAGGCAGATTCTCCATGAAATTCAATGTGATGCAAAACCAATTAGTAAAAGTAGCATATTATTTTTGCAATCGCTAATACAGACTACAACTAACTGTCAGTTATGAAAGAGTATAGCAATTGGAGAGATAAATATATACAGTGGCTAAACAGGAGATAATGGTGTATAAGAATTGAATTTGGTATCTAGACTTTCTGGAATCACAGGCTTTAAAGCAGATATAACCTGCTCACCCTTTTATCTGCCTGAATTTAATAGATTAAGTTTAGTATTCTGCAGTTTACTGTGATGCAAAAATCATACCAGCTAGTTTTAAAAAAACTACATGCATATCACAAGATCCTATTTGTTGTCATACTCATGTAGCAGTGATTATTTTACCATAATTTTGTCTGCATTTCAAGGAATACTGCATGTTGTACATGTTGCTAGCTTTGTGCTTCTCATTTTTTCCTTATTTTCAAGTGTGTGTGCCACAAAGAAGTTGCTGCCACTTTTGCCATCCAATGTCATTCTTCTCATACAGCCAACAAGAAGTTCAACATATCTTTCCTTCTCATATTCTTAAAGAAGACATTACTCTCCATAAGCATCCTTTCAGTCTTCCCTCTTAATCTCCAAGAACATGTTACTGGGTCCATTCTTAATATCTGGCCCAAATAATTTTTTGTAATTTTATCAAGGATGCTACTTGATTTGAGAACAATTTTATCCAAAGAGTACAGTAGAAAAAAAAAAGATCACTGTAATTTTGTTCAAATTCTGTGATAAAGTCAGGTGTAGGTGTATGCAATAACAATAAGATGAGCAAAGTTTACACTACTGTGACTTTGTGGCTGTCATAACATGTCACCTGAATGAATCCTCATGTATTTCTCCTTATTCTTCAACAAAATTTGACTTCTAAAGATTCTATAGACACCTTCAGTTTTTAAAGACATGCTGATATTTCCTGTCTGTTAGATGGCATTGCATAAAGAAAAAGTAACTGATATTTAACCAGAAAAAGAAGTGAATTTTCTGAATTGGATATAATATTGCTAGAGGAATGTATTTCACCTATCACACACCCTTCTTGATGCACATTCGTGAAATTTTGGTCAACAGTTATTTAATAACTTTCCATCATATGAAGTGAAGCAGATCTTTGACAGGTAAACAAGTCATCCTACCTAGAGTGGTTTGCAGGGAAAAGTCCAAATACAAGATCTGGAAATGTCATAATTGCAGGAGAAAGAAAGAAATAGAACAAAGTTCAAGGAGACCTTGCATGTGTATTAAATGACTGCTGCTTAGTTCTTTCTTTGTGTCACTGGTTAAGTAGCATGTGGTAAACATGAAATGGAGAGTTTAGGGCACAGTAATTGAAATTCTGAATGAAATGTGCACACACAAAGCTGTACTTTATATTGTGCTGCATGCAGGCATGTAGCCAGGAGCATGAAGGGAAAAGGTGAGTTGGTTCAGAATTACCTATCACTATGAAAAAGCCTAGTTTGTTCTGCAGAGCTGTTGCCTGACTGTGATTTTGCTAACTTCAAAACTTTATAGAAAACCAAGAAGTTCCAGTCATGAACCAATATCCAGATGAGTCATTATACTTCTGTGCTTTCACTTAGCTAGCCTTACACACCCATGTAAACAAAAAGACATAACAAATCTTTGATTTGAGGGCAAGGATAAGCATAAATCACTCTGGTTTAAGTGAATTAACTTTGGGGGATTTTGTGGCTGCTATTAAAGAAAGCATAACTGTTACATTGTTGCTGAAATACTGCTAGCAATGTGGGCATTTGCCTTAGTAAATAACATTGAGATGTACACCTGCCATTAGATTTATTTATTTGGGGGTTTTGTTCTTGGTGGCTTTATGTTTGTTTGTTTGTTTGTTTTTTAATATATATGCCAACAGTGCAATATTTGCTGTCAGTTATTGTTTGGTATTAGACAGTTCTGTGCCCTGCCAATGTCAATGCTTCCACCCACTGTGAATCAGCTGTTAGAAGTTCCATGTTTCCCTAGTGACCAAGGTAACTTTGGCACTTAGATGGTCTCTGAATCACTCTGTTGACATCAAGGGCTCAAGATTTCAAGCACTGTGCATCCCCAAGCTAAAGATGCCACAACAGCCTACAGTACTGGGCTTTGTCATCTTTTACAACATGAAATTTCTTAAACCTTGTGATAATCTGTAATGGCCTTGGATTTCACAAGAGAAGATGAATGCAGAGTCCAACTCTTCCCATGTACAGGGCCTAAGGAAAAGACAGAACTTTGATGTAAAGAGCACACCGAGCATTACTGTGGACTTCGTTATTCTCTGTACTTAATGTGGTTTCAGTGAAGAAAGCCTGGACAGGATAAATACTGAATCCAGCTAGCACAGTGAAGTCAACAACTCATACTCCATGAATGCTGATACTTAAGACACCCATACACAACAGGAATAGACTGTTCAAGTGCTTCTCTATGGAATCAGATCTCAGAATAGACCTTTATGAAGCATCACAGAACTAGGTATTTACCCTAGGACTGTTCTTTTTGTTGTTATCATTTTACATGTTGTTTGTTTTTTTTTTTTTCCCCTATGTCTTCTGTGTCTTCATTTAATGAAAAATTACCTAAAAGCACCTTGTATTCTTAATTCTGAATTAACAAACAGTATAGACATATACAATTGCCTCAAGCTTACAGTTCTTTTATAATTTGTTTGAATTGCCCCTTTTCTGCTTTTCAGAATTTATGGGCTGGGCCCCACTAACTAGCTTTAAAGGATTTAGTACTTGGTAAGTTAATGTCCCTACAATAAGAGGGATATGAAACAAAATGACCTGCTAAAAATCTATATACATTTCACGTATTAAATGCCTAGAAAGATAATGAAAGTGGTAGCAAGTGGGGAGGTTACTTAAAGAAAAAAACTCCACTCTATAAAAATTGAATTAATAAGAATTAATAATAAATTACTAATGTATTGATTTAATAAATTATACAATTATATATTAATAAATCAAATTAATAAGTATTATTTGAGCAAGGACAAAGCTCACAAAAAAATACAATGAGAGAGGAGATTTGACTGTACTTGGTCAAATTATACATGTTGGAGGAAAAAGCCCTTTTATGACTACATTTGAGAACAGAAAATACCAATAATACTAAAATAAAATATTGTTAACAGTCCCCAATTTTTTTCTGAAGATGAAACTCAGATCCTGCTGTAATATCCGAGCACTTAATTAGAAATTGCACTCTTAACATGAAATAAGGCTCCATCCTGTCAGCTGGATCTTTTAATAAATGGGATAAAATGGGAATATAAAGCCATTTAGGCTTGTGAATCAGATGCATGAACAATGACATATTAAACTAAATCGAATTTTCATTTAAAGAGGGTTGAGCAACAAGTAGGATGAAGAGTATTCCTAGCTAAAGTCACCCAGCGTACAACAGTGTCTTTCCTACTCCAGAAAGTTTTTACTACATTCATTGCCTACAAATGTCAGATTAGCATGCATATCCTAACATTTAGATGAGCAATGCAATTTATCTTTTAACTTTTGTGCCCTGAAAACTCCCAAGGTAGCATTTTTAAATTAATTGCAGGTATGAGAAGCTATTTCAGGAAACACAGAGAAGACAGTATTTCCAGACCACTTTGTGACAGGAAGCACTTTCACAGTTCTAATCCATTGGTAAAATAGTTAAGAATGAAGCTGCAGGTTCCTAAAGAAACCAGAAACCAAGTGGAACTCTGTAACCCAGCTGCTGTGAGAATTTGTGGAGCCTTAAAATTTTTATCTTACCATAAAAAGATATAAAGTAGTACCAGTGTTACAATTTTAAGGATCATGCATTGCTATCAGGAGCTTGTCTGAAAATACTAGAATTGCTTCTTTTAGCTAAATATCTGTGCTGGGGCTACAGTACAAGTTTAGCTCAACTACTGAGTTTTTAAACGGCCCTTACAAAAATGCATCTCCAACTGCCTTGCTTGCTCAATAATCTGCAAACTCCTGTTACTATTTTGGATTAAGAGATATTGTAGGCTACTTGGAAAAATTAATAATTTGATAAATAAGAGACAAGTATACTCTCTAAGCTTGATAAATATGATTAGTAAGAAAAAATATTTACAAATGAGAGCACAGGATATTTTTTTCTCCCTTTTGAAATTAGAAATTAAAACATTTTCCTTGAAAAATTGTGCATTGGTGTATGATACTGGTTTTTTTCAACATAATTATGGTGAATCCTCTTAAATAGCAATTAAAAATAAAATTTAAAAGCAGATTCAAAATGTGGTTTGAATTGTTTTTAAGGGAAATTATTAAGCTATGCAGTTTCTGAGTATGAATAAATTGCTTGTGTGTAATACCAATCTCATTTTCTTTTTGCTTACCTGAGTGATAGACTGAAATATTTTTTAAATGTATTGAGCTTCCTTTTTATTAAAGTACATGGGAAGTCACTATATTTATTCTCTCTTATAATTCAGAATAACAGGCTAAATTTTCAAAAATTATAGGTTTGATTCTCATTTTCCTTTCCCCCCCTCAAGCTTATTTTAATCAGCTGTAATCTATTTGATTGATAGCATAACTAAGAAGATGTAAGTAATATTGTTTTAAGAAGGAATTCATCCTCTCAGTCTTTTTTTTTTTTTTAATAAGAAAGTTTGTCTTCTGTAGAAATAGAATAAAATTAGAATAAAATAAAATTAAAATACTTTAATTCTTAACAAGGAAGTGACTTGGAGTGGAAAAAGGAAAAAAAAATGCCAGGTAACCAAAAGCCTGAGGTTCTACACAGTTAGTGTTTGAAAAATCCCCCAAAACAGAAAACGTTATTGCTATGATTGTGGAATTAATTAAATAACATAATTAAACACATAGCTGAACGTAATGTAGGAATAACATAGTTTCTGACATAGAATTCCAGAGAACCAGAGAGATTAAAAGACTAGAAGAAATACTCATTTATTCTAAATATCTCTAGTAGTGAGAAAGGGCCACTTGTCTGTTTTCACCTGTGGCCTGTAAGATTGGTTCATTTTGTATGAGGGGATAAAGTCAAGGAGATGAAGATATGAAGTGTAACATTCATAAAAAATTATTTGATAAGCTCCTTAGTTTATCATTCTATGGCAGAATGATAAGAAAAATTAACATAGTCCAGAAGAGTGCAGCTCAGTGAATTCATTCCTACAATGGGAAAACAAAAACATAACAAAGGTTCATAAAGTATACGCCTTCCCCAAGGCAAGTAGTAATAATAATAAATTCTTTGGTCTGAGAATTGCATTAGAAAAACAAGGTTGCATTTATCTGAAGA
>NW_008602660.1:91527-92536 GCF_000691845.1 Merops nubicus | reverse complement strand
GGGAAAGAAAAAGCACGAAAATTTTTATATTTGTACCAATTGAATGGAAGGACATCATGGCCAGAAGAGCAATATGCAAGAATAATTTGAGTTTAAGATGAACAATTTCCATGAAGAAGGTTGGGTTTTGTTTTAATATTGAAATGGTAAAATTCAATTTTGTGGATTCTGAAGTAGGAATTAGTTTCATGATAAATTTAACATTAACAAAAACAATATGTAAGAGAGGAAGAATAACCACAGATGTAAATATTAAAAACATTTCAGCCACACAGTTCAAATTGGCAGACATTAGGTCACAGAGAAAAAGGAAAAATCTGTCCAACGAAAACATGTCTGCAGAAGTATGGGAATTCACATTATTGTGACCTTCCAAACAAAAAAACCCTGTATATTACCTGCAGGACCACTTCCATGCCCTTCTGTAGGAAGCTCTGTTTGTAAATGCTAATTTTGAACAACTGGTTTGAACTGATTGTAAAGTTTTTAAAGTAAAAAAAAAATAAAATATTGAAACGTATATATAAACTTAAAAAATATTGACAAACACTATTTGAATTTGCATCCAGATACCGAGATCTATAAAGTATGAGAATTATTTGTTCAAGGAATATAAGCACTGTTATACTCTTTACAAGAGCAAAGAACAAGAGGCAAAACCTCAATTTTATGCTAGAATCTCAGTTCCATAGTAGAATGTATCTGTTTGGTATTCCACTTTTATCATAATGGATCTGATAATTTTCTTTTTCCATAGAATTCTATAATTCCAATTTCATTTCCTAATTTTTTTCCCTTACAGTAAAATTCTTTAACATAACCTTAACAAATAAGCAGAAAAGAAGGGTGAGTAGATTCTCTTCTTGTTACCAGGAGCTTTCTGAAATAGTCTGATCTCAACAAACCAGTCTTCAGTGTTTTGGATGGCCTGCTCCCTCAGCAGTGGGCCAGTAAGGGAAGATATTTGCATTCCACCTGAGGGAATGTTAGCACTTAAAAAAAAAAATTA
>NW_008602660.1:84155-91496 GCF_000691845.1 Merops nubicus | reverse complement strand
TGATATCCAAGAAGCAAACTATTTTCAAGTGTATGGTGACAGCTCTGGATCTAAAGCAGGAGGAAAAAAAAAAAAAGAGTCAGGTATCTATTTTCTCCTCGCTATCTCCATTACTCCATAGGCAGAAATTCTGGTTATTTTCTTATTCTGTACAGTCTTACTGACTCACAAAAGTTTCATAGCTTATTAGTAGGTTCAGTGTTACTCAAGCAGCTAAACTTTTACGTGTGTCAAATGCTGTGGCAAGGCAGATGTGAAGATGTTTTTCTCTCTCTAAAGCAAACTTTGACATAACTTTAAAAGTAAATTGAAGCTGCCACCATCTTTTTACTACTTAGTCTACCATGTAAAGCAAACCAATCTTGTCTTTAAGCCACTTACTAGAAGAAAGGCAGCCTGAGGAATTAGAGAACAGAAAGGTCCCTTTTAGCTATAAATATGTTGTAAAATTAAAAAGAAACGGGAAGCTCTGGTTTAGCTTTACAGCTATAAAGTTCTAAAGGGCTCTAGTTTTCATATGTGAAGCACTTTTTAATGCTTTATTTGTGCTCATGCTGCTATAAGCTGATGGTGTCTTCATTTTCCAATTGGCCTCTCTTTTGACTGTGTCTTAGGGGCAGGAGGAAGCAAAGAGGTTATATTAAACTTCTTTAAACTTCCTTGTTATACTAGTGATTATTGTATCTTGTTCAATGATTCCATTTTAAATGCAGCTTTCTAGCAAGGAGATTAATACTTCATAGTTTGGTACAGCAAACAATCTAACTGAAGTTGGATGAACAAAACACAAAGAAGGGTCAGAATTACTCAATATATGAACATATTATGTGAAAAATAAAAAAAAAAAAAGTAGCTTGCAAAACCCAAATCTTTTCTGAGAGATGTTTTTGTACAGTTCAGTCAATTAGGATTTTGAGTACCAAAAAAAATCCAATATAAAAATGGAACTTTTGAAGCTGGAGAGGTTTCAGAGCAGTATGTGTTGACTTACCAACTGCTTCTGTTATACAGCGAAACTTGACTGGGATCCACAGTCTCTAAAGGAAGCTTTGGAAACAATAGTGTAAGTTTAATTTCTTCCCTGGGTTTTTCCCTTCTCCTAACACAAAGGAGGAAGGTGAAATAGTGTATTTTTATGAGGGCTGAAGCATCTCTTAATATACGTTTGTAAATCACAGGAATTAAAATAGTTCTGAGTAAATGTATACAGCACTGCCTGGTTGAAAATAGTGACCAAATGCCACTCCTAGTAGAATTCCACTGGTCAGTTGACCTTTGTATTTCAGAAGAACTTCACTAGATCAAGATATTGGCAAGAAAATCTAAACTAGTAGGACTGGAAGGACGACTTCCTGTATTTAATGTTCTGACCTGACCTGGTGAAGCAGTTCAAAGGGTCAGCATGCATTTCTTCAACTTTTGTACCATTAAAAAACACCACCACCACCAAACAAATGAAAAAAAAAAAAAAATAATCCCTGAAGTCAGTGTTTGGTGCTCACAGCTGGGTTATGTTGAGGAATTTCTGAAGACAATACAGACATGACATAAAAAAAAAATACAATTAATGATATAAAGGTGCACTAACTTTTCAGCTAACATTTTCATACATGATTTATACTTTGCCCACCAGTCAGATGACAGATCAGTCAAACTATCTTAGCCTGAAGCACAATATAGTGGAAAAGGTGTATATCCTTTGGCTCAGAGCTTTCCCTGGGGTGACTTTGAAAGTGTTTTCTACACTCTTCAAAAGTGAAGGCAGAAAAAAAAAAAAAAAAAAAAGTAGCTTATATAAAGCCAGAATTAAAAAGAAAAAAAAAAAAAATCAGTTGAAAGAGAAACTTTTAAACTTTGTAAATGTTTTCTAAACTTAGTGAAAGAATTGTATTTAAAATAAAGGCACTAGAACTCATAGTTGAGGTAAACAGCAATTTTATCTCTGAAAATGAGCATTAGTCTGTTATGGTAGGACTGTTTAAATGCCATGTTTCTGATCTTGTTTGATTATTTTTCAGGCTGTGAAGTATTGATTTGAAAAAGGAAAAAAAAAACCTAACTTGTATTTGGTAGGGAAATACAGTGATTGAAGTCTAGCACTAACAAACCTCAGCATGACCTGTTGAAATAACCAACAAGAAAAGGGACTTGAAAAAAAAAAAAAAAAAAATTAAAAAAGGGATGTAGAGAGAAAGATGGGAAAAGTCACATTAACACAAAACTTTCTTCTATTCCCCATGGCAATAAAGTTCTCTAAACTTACATACTGCAAAACAGAAATCATGCCAAGCAAGGTCATTTGCTTAGGTTAGAGAAGACAAATAGTTTTCACCCTAACAAGCATGCACATGTACTCTTATTTGCTGAATATCAAAGCACCCAGCAGAGAATGTCAGGAAAGGACAAAGATTATTGTCTCCCATAAGAGTGCCTATAGTGAAAAGCTGTGCAAATTTCAGGTAAAATGAAAAACTCTTTTGACATGGTGAGGCCTCAAACAACACGCATCCAATCCAAAACTCAGACTTATTAAATCAAGAGAGTGGAAAATATTCACATCTATAGCTGGAAGGAATTCTGTGAAGAGCTGCAAAGCCAGTGACTTATCAAAGTCCCATGGTGAAGAATTGATTGAACCAGAAACTTTTCCCCATGTAGATCAAAGCTAAAAATATAATTTAAAAAAAAAAAAAAAAAAACCAAACACTCCCAACTCCCTCTCCCCAAAAAAAACAAAACAAAAAACCTCACCCAGAAACCAAAACCACACATCATGAATGAAAGAAAAATAAATCCAAACCTAATGCAATGGACAACATACCAACAGAACTGCTAAAAGCACCAAATAAAAATCTGTGTTTTCCACATGATCTCCAAGAGTCTGGATTCATACAGCAAAGCATTAATATCTTGCAATTCTTGGTGCAAAGATGCGTTATGCTTTTCTTTCTATAAAAGGTTTCTATGACATCTACTACAGTAAAAAAAAATGCATACAGAAGAATTCTGCAGTTCTGTCAAAAACATGCATTGGAGTTTCTGTCATGAGCAAAGAGGAAAAAGATCTTCGTTACCAGATGAGTTTGTTTAGACTAATTTTTTTATATGATGTAGCTTTAATTAGAAAGAGTTTTCTTTAGTGAATTTGAAGATTGACTAGGCAAGGGCGAAATGGTTGTGGACTTATATCAAAAGCAGATTTAGCTGCTTCCTCATCTCTTTGGGGATTCTGAAATTTTAAACTAGTCTGAAATTTCTTCAGAAGTCTTTAAGTGTATTTTGGTAACATTATTAATAGAGTGTCTCTAATTACTGGGTGCTTTCAGTGTAATTATGAAAATGTTCATGGTACACAGTATTAATTTCTTCCAGTACTTACAAGTTTATGCACTGATGAATAACACATTATAACACTATCCACAAATGCAACCAAAAGTGAGCTGAAAACATGTATGTTTTACAGAGAAAGGAGACCAGTGATTTAACTGCATGCTTTCTCTTCTTTTTAAAAAAAAAATCCAGCCCATGCAATTGCTGTATTTATTTGTACAGTAGACTCCATTACACTTTTCTAACCTACTGTCTGCTGTTGGAAGATGTGGCAAAGATTCATCTATGTTTAATGATACGTAGACTCTAGCAATAGTACAATATTGTGCTAGGTTCTGTAGAGATTTGGGAAATATGTTTTTATCAATTATGAATTTGATATAGATATAAATACCTGGGTTTAGGGTGGCCTTTCCCTCTAGCACTTATGTAAAGCTTTATTATTTCTTATTTCCAGAAGCAAAATAACATAGCTGTGACACTTGGCATGTTTCTGAAAAAACCACCATCATGCTACCTAAAGAAGTTGTTTACTTACATCCTGAGTTTTAGCACTGAAAAGGGTTGTCAAGCTTGTGATCGTTTATTCTGTTTTAGAAAGAGAAGATTGAGTGGAGATGCACACCAGCCTTAATGAATAACTCAGATAAGCATTCTGTTGTAATCATCATGGGAGATTTTATCCTTTCTATCTAAAAAAAAGAAAAAAATAAGAGGTTTTTTTTTTTCATTTCAGAGTAGAAAGAAAATAGAATAGTAAAAAAAAAATAGAATTTCTCTCAAAGAAAGCCATGTATTAGTCCATATTACAACCACCAGAAACTCTTGACCCTAATTTATAGAGAAAATAGAAAAAAAAAAAAAAAGGAAAAAAGTCATATAATAATATAATAATATATACGTCACCAATTAAGATTTTACAATTCACAGTAGGCAGCTGCATATAAAAAAGAGATCACTGGAATATCGGCCATTCACTTGGATTGTGCAAATCTAGTATTCCAAAGCAGTTGAGCAATTTTGCCCATGCACTCATACTCTTTTATATTTGAGCAAACATGAGAGACAATGACAGAGTGATTTAATGGAGTATTTTAAGGCAGAAACTGACTTCTCAGTAAGTTGTGCAACTACATTATTGCTCTCAAGATTATTATTAGATCTAAGCAAATATGACAAAAGAAGTTCTGCAATCAGTTCTCTCCAGCAGTATTTACACAATTTTAAAGCTCAGTTTTCTTAAACATTTGGCTGAGAAACTTTTATGGAACAGTCACACACTTAAAAATGACTGCAATACCATGACTTTACAAGTCATCGCCTATCAAACAAGCTGCATTAATAAAGTATATAGATACTGAATAACAATTTCAAATCAGAATCAATTGATTTGAACCACCTTTATGGTGGCTAAGCATTTGACTTTGCAGCCGTCTGCAATGTGGTCTTTTACAGTTACTGTGGATAATTATTCATTAAAGTACAGGAACATGGTAGCTTTACACTTCATGCTGATATGCTTGCTCAAATGAAATCGTGTTGGAATAATAACATAGGGGTTTGGTTTTTTCCATAAAAGCAGCAAGTATTGCACAAGATATAGCTATAGAAATCATACAAGAAATGACTGAGAACTGAGTCAGAGGGACTCTTTATTTCACCCTGCATACTGGTGTAATTGCTAAATATTCAGCTGGCACCCAAGAAATCATGCCCCATCAAAAAGTTCTAAGAAGAAGGTTTTGTGCACTCACCGTACCTTTCTGATTAGTGTGGAGGCAGAAGGATAAATCAGGCTGTTAGAACTAATATTCCTTAGACTGAATCTCTGCTATGGGGCAGAGCCGCTCCACTGTGCACAGCAGAGCCTTGGTTCTACAGTGTTCTCTCTCTGGATGAAAGCTCTAGGTCAGTAAGAGACACGTGTTCACCATTCTGGCACTGAAGCAGGAGGGAGCAGGGAAGTGCTCCAGACAGCCCCCTGATGGGAATGACCAAAGAGCTGGAGATTGTGCCTATTCACTGCAGGTAGGCACTGGTAGAATAAACACCCTGGAACCAGAACAGATCGGCAATGCAGGCTGCCATAGTAGCAGCTGAGAATTCTGAAAATAATAATAGCTATTCTTATTTTTCATAAAACTCCAGAAATTTACCTGATTTAGTAAAAATAATAGCTATATTTTTAACATTGTCAGCTCTTAACAGTTTTGTTGGTTTCAACTCTGTCTTGCAGAGCTGACTTTTCTCTATATGCAGAGGCAGATCAGGGCATATTCCCTTCTGTTCTGAAGACAATATGTTACAGAACAACTTTTAGTTCAACCTCCAAATCAACTGTTATGATCTGTAAAAACAAGAACACCTCCTTATCTTTGGAAGAGTTTAATTAGTGTGAAATATTATAATTATTCTTTTTAAAATGTAACAAGAATATACATAATTGATATTAAATAATAAATAACATAATTAACAAATCCAGCAAAGTCAGACAAAGAAGAGACAGTAGTCTTTGTACATTCTTAAAAGCATTTAATGTGCTATTTATCTAAAATTAATGATCAAATTGTATAGTGATAAATGGCAGAGAAGCTCAAATGATAGCGCTGACTGCATTTTTATTCTCTTTCTCTCAAAGAAGGATTGTTTCACTGGCTGGCTATGGCTTCTTGCTGTGTCTGTGTTATTTTTTTAATTAAGATCTACACTGTTCTGCCTAAGAATGTGTTTGTCAAGTATAGCTTTCTTGCCATTCCTAAGTATGTTGATAAAGAACAAATTATTAATACCTAAAAGATTTCTAAATTTGAGATGCTTTGTCTATTCTTATGTTGATATACTGATGATGCAATCCAAAAATGCCATCTTAAACTTCTGGGTTTTTTTGCATCTGTCTGTCCAGCTAAGTTCACAAACAGTTCTGGTGTTCAACTTACTGTATTTATGCAAGATTTGGGGCAGAGGAGGGAGACACACATTTGTCAGGGATACCATCAAAGTTTGCTCTGTCATAGATGGAAGGCAAAAACATTAACTAGAGCTGCAAATTTCTTCTCAATAAGTCCTAAAAGATAGTTTGCTTTATTTTGCCGCCAGGTTAAATGAGTTCAATATCTTAATCTAATAATGAAAACAGAATGGATCTAAAATTTCAGTTAAGTAACAAAATGTACACAGCCTCAAAGTTAAAAAAAGTATTGCTAGAAGTCTTCTTTTTGTCTACTACTTTCCCTGTTTTTTCTTATTTCTAACCTTACTACAGCATCAGTATCTATGCAGCGATTAATATTGATTTGAAAATTTCCTCAAAGATGCAGCAAATTTTAATTGATTATTTAAAAGCCAATTCAGGTATTCAGAAGAAAGGTGTTACGAGAGACAAAAGCACATAAGAAATCCAGCTTCCTCATGGTTTCATCAAACCATTCAGGAAATGCACAAGTCTTATACTTTCTTCAACTTCAGTGAACTCAGTGGTACTACAGAAGTGGAGATTTTTCACCCCCCCCCTTACTTATTTGATACTAATGGATTACATTCACTTTTTAAGCCTAGCAAATGGAGTAAAATCCTTCAGCAAAACTAAAAATGGCAAAAAAAAAGGGAAATAAGTTCCTGTTGTTTGGGACATGCACTTTTCCTGCACTTTTTTAACAGAAATACATATTACTGAAACAAGACAGCCTTAGAATATGTCTTTTTATACAGTTTATCTTTACCATTACCACCTTATTCTTATACTATCTGCAAATTCTGACAGTGGATCTTTATCCCCTCAAATATTTTATCCCCTTTTGAATGATACCTGGGCCAAAACCAGATCTGTTCAAGGTCTCAGCTGAACCCCTCCTTCCAGACTCTTAACATAAAATTACTTTTTTTTTTTTTCACATGAAAGTCCAGATAATTTGAGTCACAGAAATGGTACAGAGTGCTTCTATAACACACGAAGTATTTATGAGATCGGAGTATTTACTGCTCTCTTTTTTGATGGATTTATGAGAACTATGT
>NW_008602660.1:71701-84142 GCF_000691845.1 Merops nubicus | reverse complement strand
ATCCCATTGTTATGGGCATGATTGTATAAAACCACCTTGACAATTCTCTAACTGTAAAAGAACTTTCAAAATACACTGGTAAAATAAGTCACACTGAGAACACGGTTCTGATGGAGAATTGGCCCAACAGTACATTACCTGCCTCCCCATCTTCTTCAACAGAACTATGAGAATCTGATACTCATTCTACTTCTCTTTTCACACAGTTTATATAGAAGGAGTATAGATCCCTCATTCAGTTAAAACTACAATTAGAAGACAGACAAAGATCACTTATTGCTTTGTTTAATAGATTTTTACAGTACACACACTAGAGGAATAATGACATTAAAGCTTGCCTATATTGCCCAACATTCCCCATCATAAGATCCTTTGTATAAGTTAACTGTTTTCCCCACTTAAACTGAAATATTCTGTGTCAGTTTTCCACTTTGAGTTTCAGAGCAAGTTTCTATTCAAAGCAGTTAATCTGTTACAAAATGAGTCTATGTCAAGTTTTCTCATGAATTAAAGAAAAAAGAAAACAGAAACCCACAAGCCAAACCAACAACAAAACAAGCAAACAAAACAAGCCCCCAGACAAAACAACAGCAAAAATCCTTAATAAAACCCCAAACTTTCTGCAGGCTTCTTTTTAAGGATCTGTAGTAGTTTGCTCATGCTTTGACTAGAGATTTGGCTAGGACTGTCTTCTTCAAACCTGCCCTTGACATTGTGTAGTGGAATAACAGAAAATAACCAGAAAATGGACCAAGTTATAGATCTTGTGAAACTTGTTGGCGGTATTAATTTGGGAGAGTTTTGACAGACCTTTGCAACTAACAAGGAACTCAGATCACATACATAATTTCATTCAAGATGAATTCTCTCTGTAGAGCCTAAAACTGTATGATAACCTCCCTTGTATGCTAAAGACTTGTCCAGGTTGATGGTTCAACTAAGGACAGTAAACTTTCTCACTTATGGTCACAACACTGCCCCACTGTTTGCCAGAAGCTGCCAAATTTAAATGTTAAGTGAATAGACAATAGAGTACATAGATGGGAACAAAGTTTCTAGAGAGCTGGTAGAATCTCTAAGATGAAAAGAACACTTGGAAGAAAGAAGCTCGGAGATGCAGGTTGAGAGAATGCATTATTTCTCAACTGCAATATTTGTCATTCTCAGAAGTCTATGCAATACTCTACTGAAAAACATCATCTTTTGTGATTGATCTAAATAGGGAATTTCAACCTGCTATTGTCTATCACTTCCTTTGCTTAAGTGACAAATGTGATTTATCCAGTTTCATACGTGCTTATAATTTACATAATGCCAGTACCTAAAAAAACACCAAAACAACAAAACAACCAAAACAAACAACCCACACCTAGGTAGTATTAAAAACATTAAGTTTGAAAACACATCCTTAAATGTATAATATTACACCATCACTTGCTTTCCCCTCTCCATTTCCATATGAGTGCTGTCCTTTTTGGTCATCTACTCCATAAGGTAGACCTACTGTAGGCTTGAATTACTTGTCCATTTTGTCTCTAAAATTTCCAGTTCTTTCATAAAACATGTTGGAAGATACACAGTAAATAATGTAGGGTATTGTATGGGAAAAAACAATCACATGGTTAGAGCACTTGAGAATGGCTCTGAGAAACTGGATTCTGTAAGTCAACTTCATAGGAAATCACTAGCTCTGTGGCGTTGAATTTTTTCCCCCAGGGTCTTAACTTTGTATATTTGGGTTCTGTGAAAATCCAGAATATTGATTTAAATATATAAAATCCAAGTTCTCTGAAATTAGCAAAAGCTTTTCACCTCAATGCCTTTGTTTTTCACTTTCTTACCTGTGAAATGGAAAAAGTACCCTTTCATCTCACAGAAGCATTATGAAATAATGCAATAACATAAATTAATATTTGAAAAACACCTATACATTGTATACCTGAGAACTACATAACAGACAATGAACTGATTAACAGTTCTCTCCTCAGATCAAAGCCCTAGTGGTATCCAGTAAGCCAGTGAGACAAACAACAATTAAGGATTAAATGAAATATTGAACCTCTGTCATTGGGTGAATTCAATTATCTTGGTGTACAAGACAAAGCACGAAGCTGATGTTAAAAATAGCATACATTCATGCAAGTGCATTGTGTCAGAATCCACGCACACAAGGAAGCCCAAGCAATGTTGTATTTGCAACATTAATTTTGCTATGTAATAACTTTTAAATTCTTGCCTTTGCCACCTTTTATTTTACACTGCAATTTTTTTTTCTGGGCATCTTTAATCCAAAATTACCATTACTTTCACTAATCAACCATCTTTCTTTTCTGGAACTGAAGCAGTATCCAGTTGCTATTCAACCACTATGATCTTCTCAAATTTGTTCCTTTTCTGCTCTGTCTCAGGAAAAAAAGAAAAAAGAAAAATCAGCACTCTACAATTCTAGCTTAATTACTTAAAAGGTGTTTGCACTGCAAATAGTTTCTTCTTTCCTCATGTTTTTCTTCAGGTGGCACTGCACACGTGCACAGAGCAGTAGAAACAGTTGATTAACATGGTGATAGCTTCTAACAAGATAGAATCAGGAAGAGATACTGTAACAATGAGATACTGCCTTTCACCCAGTAAATGCAATTTCATGCTGCCCAAGAACTGGCAGCATGAAATAAAACTGGATTTTTTTTAATATTTTTATTTTTTTGAAAATATGTAGTCTAGTATGTTGCTCTTGTAGAACAAGAGTCTTCTGTATCCAGACAGAAATTTTCTCATGAACATGCACAATCTTCTGACACAAAAGAACAGCACATGTTTCTAAATAGGCAAATCAAGTTCATGATGCATAACACCCTTTAAATCCTCACTATGCCCTAGTTGTCCAGAATTTATTTGGGAAACTCAGATCATCTGTCACCTCACACTTACAGAGTGCAATTCATTTTCCACAAAATTAAACAAGCAAGGGAAAGAAAATGTGTCATTATGTTCCCAGTCCTTTAGTACCAGAGCTACCTCAGTCTACTTTAGTTGTTCTGAACTATTGAATGTCTTTTATTAGCAGTACATGATGATAGCTTCCTATAGGTCTGACTTGCTGTATACCACACTGTAAAAGTGCAGTATACATCAATCATACTGCCTTTAGCCCTCAGCCTGCTTGCAGTCTGTTCCAAGGAAGTGAAGATTTATAGATTAAATACAGAAGACACAAGGAGCCAGCTGAGTGATTTGGGATTTTGCTGTGTTGGAGAGTTTGGGGTAGTTTTCCCCATTGGTTTGTTTTCCTGAACATTTCAGTTAAAATTTTCATTCTTAGCTAAAATAGGATATGAACATAATTGTGTTTTCTCTGAAAATAATAAAGATTTTATTCATAACATTACATAACATAATGAAAGTATAGGAGTTATCTTTTTTACTTAATTCCCTGAAGTGCAGCTCATTCTTCTTCAGCACATCACAGCAACTTGTTGAGGAGTAAAACCCTCCCTGGTGTTATCACATATATTCAATGCAGGGCTCTGAAAATATTTTTCCTCTCACCCATACAAATTGTAAACTACCCACATTAATGAAAACTATGTTTCACAATACCATAACCAAGCAGATAGAGTGGTGGATGGCTTGGTTAAGAAGCATGTGAAAACCTAAGCTGTTAGGTAGGAGACATTCCTGTTCCCATGAACATGTCCAAACGCAGAAGCAGAAAGGTAGATTGTATTTGACCAAAAAGAAGATACAGATAAGACAGGGCAGCACTGTGGAAACTTTTGGAATTGAAGGGGTCTGTGTAAGAGAAACTGGCTTCATACAAACCTAATTACAACCAAGTTTTTGGGACTTTAAAATGAAGACCAAGATGGAGGCAGTAATTGCACAGGGACCAAAAGATGCACAAAAATAGGCTGCTGCATGTACTAGGCCACTTGAAAATTTTTGTCTATGAGGAACTGCTGGTGTAAATTTGGAACAATTTCAGTACAGTAACAAATTGGGTTTTGATTGTGTTTAGTCAGTAAGATAACTTAAATATCCACCAATAAAGCAACAGGAGAATAAATAAAAAAGATTATAAAACTGGAAGGAAATTTCACATTAAAAAAAAAAATCCAAATAGTATCCTTGGGACGGGTGCTATTTAACTTAGAGAGAACAGATGTATCCATAAAGGAGTTTTGTTTTGGCTTTTTTTTTTTAATTATAAAGCATATAATAGCATATTTCAGAAACTCCAGGAATAATGATTATCATTTCACATCTTCGATAGCTGCTGCTTTCTCAGCAGCTGAAATTTATGTATCTGCAAATTTTACTTCACAGTAATCCTTATATCAACTCACCGATTTACTAATCTGCTGTTGATCATCAACCAGATGTTCCCCCTTGGAATTATTCTGGACCCAGCTCTCTCTCTGCTCCACCAAGGAATCCAGTGTTTTGTTCCCTGGTGTATTTTGTTCTTCAGTGAACACTAGGGCTTGGGGTATAGCTATATCCAAGGAGTATAACAGTAAGAAAGATCAGAGCTTAGCTGTAAACCCAAGAAATCCTAAAGACAGCTCTGTAAAGTCACAGAAAGCTTTATAACACATGGTTTTCTTCATGTGCTGTGACAAGAGACACAGTCAACAGATATTGGCCTCTCCCTCTGGAACAACAATTATGTACCACAAATAAGCCTCATGTAAAAGCCTTTGCTCACTAGCAATTACATGCTGCACTTTTGTTGACATCTCCTCCTCAACCTCGAAGTGGGATGGAATGTTTCAGACTTCCTGCAGCTTTGGAATAGGTGACTGGGGCCAAATTAGATATGCACAGTACTGTAAGTTATGGTTTAACCCATCCATGCATAATTTGTGGACTTTCTGTGAAAGGGAAGAGTCAGGGCTTGACAGCAGGTGAACTCTCACGCAAGCACGAAAGACACTAGAGGTGGAGCTAACTGCAACTACAATAGTGATTCATAGCCATAAACTGGAAGGAGAAAAGGAGATTAAATTCTGCAGAACAAAATTGATGGATCTTGGATCTATAAAATGAAGAAATCCATATATAAAATTTGAAGATGGTTTGCTGTCACATCTTTTAAGTAGTGTGGCTTGGTGGTGTAAATTAGTTAAGTTAAAATCCGTGTCCTGAAAACGTCAGATTATATACACTATATACTCAGCAAATCTTGTCACTGTCTACTTTTCCTTCATCTGATGCAAAGCCTTAAAAATATGTATATGCTGAAACACATAGACATATTTTAAAACCTACACAGAATTCACTACCAAACAAGGGTCATAGGCTATGGAAGGAAAACTTTGGCAAGTTTTCTTAATCTGTTTCTGTACCTACCAAATTCATTCACAAAGAAAGGACTGACATAGAATGTCCAAGTAACCCTTACTCTTAACATTTCCCTCAGAAAGAGATGCCTTAGAATTCCCTTGGAATTACAGTTTTAAAACACTCCATTTGTTTGGTTTTTTTTTTTTTACAAATGATATAAGAAGACAAGACAATAAATGATCTCTAATAAGTATTATTCTGAAAAGATATATTAAATATAACGAGCTGCTTATGATTTTTTCCCCATCTGAGTTGAAATATAATGATCCTTTTTTATTTCTACCTTCTTGGTAAACAGCAGCAGAGAAAAGGAAAGACAAGCAAGTAATGCTCTGAGCAGGAAACCAACAAAACTACGAGTTTATGTATCACACTTGACTTATTCAGCTCCCTCACATCTTTACAACCCATCCCTTTACTATTCTTCAAGCTCCAGCCACTTCGTCCTCTCTCTCTTGTTTTTCCTAAACTCTCATCCCAACACACGGCCAACACATATAAAAGTTAATGACAGGCAGGAGGAAAGAAAGGGATGAGGGACAAATACCACTGATGAGGAAACCAAGGAAAAGACTATATAAGATATAGAAAATCAAAAATAAAAATAAAATAAAACACATGTAGAGTGTCTGTCTGATCATCCAGCAATGTAAATCTACTCAGGCATGTATTAAAATGGAATGCAAAGGAAGGCATTTTTTGGTATGTGTTTTCTTGTATTGAATTTTTGTAATTCTCCACATTACAAAATTGTTAAATAGAAAGTAAACTCCTCTGCCATGTGCCTATATAAAGACTTCTTTCATTTGAAGTTATCCTCAAATTCCTTCCACTGTGATACTGGAGTCATACTAGTAGGATTCAAGTATATGCTGAAAGGTATGTTTCTAAGTAAAATGGGCAATTCTCTAATTCAAGTGACAAGGTCAGTATTTCCCTGAGTTGATACTTCGGTCAGATAGTAGAAGTCTTGAAGTCTATTAAAATAAATTAAAAAAAAAAAAAAAAGATCAGTCCTGAAATACAAGTAGTAAGAGGTATTTGAAGTCTGCTGAAAATTTGCCATTGACTTCTGTGTAGCTCAAAGTTTACAAATTCACATTGAGATTTTTTTTTCAGAGAGAATTATAGAGATAATACATTTTTCTTCGTGCTTATATTCTTGATAAGGGTTTTCAACTGAAGTTACAATCAAATCCAATAGACTAGCTAGCTTAAAAAGGCACTTATTTTACACACTTTCAGAAATATGAATTCTGACTGAATACCAGATGCTAAATCAGTAAAAATGCCTCTTTAATGATTGCCAGTTGAACAAGAGACCTGTTCAAAGTGGTTTGAATCTCTCATCTGCAGACTGGCTGCTCATTCTATTTGATACCAGCACTGTATTACTACAATTTACAGCAGTTTCCTATTTACTAAAATTCTAGCAGCATTATATTGCTAGCTCCTGAACTCTACCAGAATTAACACCCACCTGTGCTATTAAGCTTTAAGGATAGAAACATTATCTTGCTTTAAAGGCAGAGAAAAGTAAATAATACATAAACATTTTATCTGAATACTGAAATAACATTTTAGTATTTTCTTGCTGATATACAGAGCTAGAAGGACTGTGTGTTGGTATATTCAGATAACATTGCAGAAGACAAGAACTCATTATCTTACTAGTGCTGTGGCACTGACTGAGGGCAACTGAAAAACCTGGCAGGACAGAGAGGTGGAAAATTAATTTTTCTCAAATCTGAAACACACAAACTTTCCCATTCTCCACAAAGGTGGGAAGCAACCCAACGACCAGATACAAGGCAACCTCACCAGATCTGTGACATAAATCCATTAGTCAGTCCTGCCATTAAATTCAGACCATATGACCATTAATGCATAACCTAAACTAAGAAACCAGCATCTCACAGGCAGCCCGTATCAGATGTCCCCATCTTCCTTTTTTTGCCTACATCATCTGCCCAGAGATATTACAACTGAATTAATTGCATATGTGTACTTCAGAAATAATTTTTGAAGGAGGCTGATCGCAGATAAACCAAAAAACTAACAAGGCCTCCTGTCCCTTACATCTGTTATCTCTAATTGCAAGAGAGACTCATCTAAAGATTAATAAGTGCTTTAAAAATAATAAAGTTCCAAAAATATTTATATGAAGACAGCTCTCTCACATTTTATATATGGGAAAACTGTAAGATATCACCTAACAGCCTGTATAAGATATATGCAATCACTCTTGAACATTTACCCTAAATGGATTTTCCTAAGGCCATACAGTAAGAGAAGTAGTTTACTGGAAGGAAAAGATTTTAAAAAAAAAGGTTTAGAAATTATCAAGTACCCAAATTATAGATATATATTTTTTTTTTTTCCTATTAAAAAAATAGAGGAATTACTCTTCTTTTTCTCTAACTGGCAGCATCCACCAAAATAGTTAGCAACTGATATTCTAAAACTGTACAAACTAAATTCCAAAATCTGTGGCAGGTAGGCACATATAGCACATTACTGTGGAATTTCACTGGGCACCTCTGATCTGTGCACAAACATTCAGCAAGTAGTTTCTAAATTACTTCCATCTCTACTGACAGATTATTTCATAACCTCTCATTAGCCATTTTACTACCCTGAAGTGATGATGCTACAATTCTCCGTTTCTGAAACCCAGTTTCAGGATTGTTTCAGCCATGCATCTTCTTTACCTGAGCTGGCCAGGGGCACAGTGAGAAGGAGGCTTCAGCCCCTCACAGGACTCAGTGCAAGTTTTTCATTTTTGGGTTGCACAATGGACTGTGATATTCTGACATAATAAGCACTCTACATTTTTTTGTTCATATACTACATATACCTGTATATGAATACATATTACCTGTGTATCAACACACATTAACGTTAACAAAGCTCAACATTAACAATGGAAAAAACTGCTTATCCTTACCTTGAAAAAACTCCATTTTTTCAAAGTTAATAAAGAGAATGTTTGCTTCTGGAGTTTCTGTAGCTTGTGAAAATTATCATTCTCAGCTTTCTAAGTAAAATTCAAAAAAATAAAAATACAGTAACAGAAAAAAAAAATTGAAAACAACTTCCAGTAGTTTGGTAATAACTGGTTTACAGTGAACTAAATTAATTTCTTCTATGTGTTTAACAGCTTCTGATTCAATCTATTTCAACTTTCTCTGTTCCTTAAATGCAGATTGCTGGGTGGTGTAAAAGGGAGTTAATTAGCTATAAATACCCAACAACACCCAAATAAAAAGGATCATTATTACCATACAATGAACAGCTGTGCCATTTGATAAATTGGGATTGCTTCTAGCAGTGTCTCTACCCAAACATTTTCTAGATTAGAGAAGGCTTTTGTCTCTATGTGACTGTCTTCCATGAAAACCAAATCTGTTCTAAGCATAAAAGGCCAAAGGGGAAATTAGCTATATTTTTCTGAGGCAAGAATAAAGTTTGTATTAGATTGCATTAATAATAACTTATTCACTAACAACAAAAGTAGTACAACACCTGAAGGTGCAATTAGTGCAAGAAGTGATCATTAGATTGTGACAGCAACTCAAAATGTTGCCGGATGCCTTTTTTATTACCATTATCACCATTTAAAAAATATTACTTTATTTACATCACTCAATAAATTTAGAGCTATTGAAAAATATTAGAGCAATGACTGCAGAGTACAGGATTGCCATACTTCCTCTGGTGAAATGCTGTAGTCTTTAATTATAAGAGACTGTATGAAAAAGCAAACCTTGAGAATTAGGTTTTTCAGGAATCTTACACCGTGGTATATCCTCTATTTTCAGAAGTGATTGATCACGTAGAAATCTAATGCTAACCTGAAAAGAATAAAATAGAATTTGTTGCATCACTAAAAAGTGGAAGTTTAAATCAACATAAAAGAAGCTATCAGAGTTTTAATTTCCTATGCTCCCTGATATCCTTGACTCCTAAAAGTTTCATCACGGATGTATTGCTAATGAGATCTAGCTTACACTACTGAAATTGCACCTCAAATCCAGCCATTATATGAGAAATCACATAAACAGATTTCAAAATGCATTGGAGTCATAGATCCAATTAACTGCCAGATGTTCTGAGTCATAATCACTCTCCTTATTTCAAATCCACCACCAGTATCAAAACTTATTAAAGATTAGTTTCAATCCTATTTGATAAACTGCTTGAAGACTAGCTTTTTCTGGTTTACACACAAATCTATCTGGAATCAAATGCTGCAGATTTTCCTTCCATATAGGGAGCAGATTTTTCAAGTCTTTTAGCTACAGCTACTGACCTGAACTATGAGACTGAGATGAAGAAACCTCTCTGTTGTATAGACAAATTTCTACATCATCCAGTCATAATGTTTTCTCTTTGGTGCCAAACTGACTTTGTGCATCAGCAGAGTGAATTTTGAATATAGGATCGTTAACTTAATTTAAAGCTACAATTTCAGCACAGAATATAGTGATTTACCTGCATGATTCTGTTAATATGTGCAATTTGTTCATACTCAGTGATATCAACACATACCCATAATCATTGATATACTAGGCAATGTTTCTCTAATTTACAGGAGAAAAAAAAAAAAAAAAAAAAAAAAAAAAAAAAAAACAAACCAACCAACCCAAACCCTGCAAGGCTGTGATAGAAATTTAAAATAAAAAGTCATCGTATTTACTTGGACTTCAGCTGTCATTACATATCCTAAATTTGGGACTTGTGTGGAAGTTTTCTAATTCTTTTGACCCATACTGGGCATTTTCAAGTTATGGGAATTATTTTCAGACAAGGAAAGCCCTTGTCGCTGGATTTTTCTTAGCAAAATTTGGTATTAGACTTTTTAAATATCCTTAAGCTATGTAATTACAAATATACAAAATATAACTTCTTATACATTTTATTCCTCTGGAGTAAGCATATATGTGAATATAAGGACAGAATTTCAACGTAATGGAAATCTCACTTAGTAGTAAGATGCATAAACAATAAAGGAATATTTTATGCCTGTTTTAATGGTCACTTTTGACAATTTTTTTCACTGACAGGGAAACGATTTCATCATTCCATTAGTATTCACAGGATTTACCCACACTCTCCCATGTGAGACTGAAGGAATTTACCCTTGAGAGAAGATATGGTAAAGGTTAATATCATCCATATGCAGGATTTTACTGTAATGCCCTTACAAAACCAAACTGTGGAGGTCAAACCAACCACCCAGGAACTGTAAAAACAATACCTCAATTTTCCCCTTCTAGCTATTTTCTTTCCTGCAAAAAATTCCCCTTCATGTTCTGGGGAAAAAAGAGAAAAAAAAAAAAAAAAACAAAAAAACAAACCACACAACACGACAACAAACCAAACACATCCCAACCAAACCCCACCTAGTTTGAAGGAATTATGTCAAACTTCAAACCCCTTAAACTGTAATACTTTAAGTTAAGACAAAGTGCGGCAATCCAGAGGATATTTTTAAAATGCTCTTTTGCCAGTGATACCTTCAAGAGTCTCAAAATGATGATGCCTTTTTTTTTTCATTTTTGTCCCATATTTTTCCATTTATTACATTATATCTGTATGAAACATTAAAATTTTAAGACTGGTTCATGACATCCATTTCCATTTATCTATATTAAAACTTTTCTAGAGGCCTCAACACATACAAATTAGTTACAGAACCAAATAATCCGTGATTATACTTACTACTGAAATAATTTCAGATACAACAGAAAATGCAAGTTATGGTTTGAGAAGTGTTCCATGAAGTTAGCTCTTCCTTAGGCTGGTATTTGAGTTTTCAAACCTATCAGAGGAAAAAAAGAGAACGCTAATAAATGACCTTTCCTTTTCAAGTGATCTGCAAAGCCTGAACCTGAAAATATTCAGGACACAGAAGGAGGCTCACCTTTTAATTCAGCTGTTTAATTACTCATTATATTATTACTCAGCTTTCAGAGCTGTAGTCTTGAAATAGAATCCTAAAAAATTTTAACCAAGCTGTAGCTCTTTGACAGATTTATCTATTATTGCACCACCGATGAAAGGTCCAGGAGTTAGTGCTTTGCTGAAAAATTTGATATGGGAATGAGAATAAGATTTCAGCCCCTGAATCAAGCTGCACTGTGTGTGCAGAGTTGACAGGGGAACATAGGTAGTTAGGACATAAAGAGTCACAAGGAACAACTGACAAGCAGGTGGATATGTTTTACTTTCTGGACCCCTCAGTTGCACTTTATTCTTTGGTATTTTGATAGCACAGTAGGTCAGGCAGAAACTAAGCAAAAGAAAGTTTTTTGCCCAGGGAAGAACAAATTTGGAAGCTCAGAATACAAAGGGAAAACATTTTTTTTCTGCATTTCTAATCATAATTGTTAAAGGACAGAGATGGACAGCAAAGAGGGAAAGAAAACGTGTCTGCTGATGAGGCACAGCAAAAAAGAGTATAATGTTTTCTACATGACACTGACAGCACCAACATTTACAAGTTTTCAGTCCAACCCACCCTCCTGCAAATCGTGTTGTGTCAAAATTAATTCTTTATTTACGGACGTTTCAGTAGAAACGTAATCAAAAATATTTTAAACTAAACTAACTTATTTTAGACTAAACTAACTGTTTAGAAGGGTTAGCTTTAATTCTGAAAGAAAAATAGCACATCCCTATCTACTTGCTAATTCAGTTATTTGAGCATGGTATGAAATAAATGGTAAAGGAGCAGCATTACTACATCACAGACTAATGAAATATGAAATTTATGGAAATATGTATTTCTTAAGGCACTTAGTGCATTTCAGATTGTATTTTGAAATTAAATTAAAATAGATATTCAGTGCCTGAGAAAATGTTGGGGTTCATATTTACAAATAAAACCACAGTAAAGCAAATATGTGTATGTTTGAAATAACAATAAATATATGCAGCAACAATATGTCTAATAACCATATATTTAATAACAATAATATATAGTTATTTCTAGTGTGGTTTCTGCACAGGCACAGACAACAAGCTGTTGACACTTGTCGACTACACATTGTTTTCAAGCTCTGAAGCAATGAAACAAGAGTGTCCCTGACTTGG
>NW_008602660.1:19107-71670 GCF_000691845.1 Merops nubicus | reverse complement strand
AAAGAGTGTTTCAGCATGAGGACAGTCAAGCATTGGATCAGGTTGTGGTGCAGTCCCCTCCCTGGCAGGTTTTCAAGACATAGCTCAGTAAAGCCCTAAGCAGCATAATCTGATAGCTGATGCTGCTTGGAGCAAGAGGCAGATCTCTGACTAGAAACCTCCTGAGATTCCTTCCTACCAAAGTTATCCTATGATTTTATGCTAAACATGATAAAGGCATATCCTGGCAAATGATGCATATATTAAATTCTTACATTTGGCAAGTAAAATTGACGTCTAAAGATGAAAGGAGAAACAGGGAAACCAAAAGGACTGAAATACAGACAATTTTCAAGATGGAAAACCCCAGTACTGGAATATGCAGGAATTATTACATGATACAAACTTAAACCTTTCACATGTCTGTATCAAACTCTGTATACATTTTATAAATCTGACATTTACAAAGTGATAAAAACTGGAGTCAGTCTAAAAGAAATTTATTCCTGGTAGGGGATTACAAGAAGAAATGACAGATTTTTATTTAAAAAAAAAAAAAAAGAGAAGAAGGAAAACAAAACCAAGAAAAAAACAGCCTGGTTCTACTGCATATGTATTTTTTTCTACAGAAGAACTGGGGAAAGCTTACACTGGCAATACAGAACTAGGTTGCAAAAATGAATGAACAAGTTAAGTTCCTTTCTATTGCTGGAATGATATAATGTTAGCCATTTTTAATATCACTCAGCAGCTCTAAGAAACGAAATGTATGATAGAAATTGCTCTGTTGATGAGAGCTTGTATTCCATTCTTTTGGGACTGTCACAAGAATGAGCACAATTCAGATGCATCTCAAAAGCTATTTGAGGAAAAGTTTCCAAGTCCTTTTCAAATTGTAAACTATATCCAAAATGCATTGTAGCCTGATAGAAATGCAGGTTATGACATGAAGAAATGCTTTTATACCCTTCTGATGCTGTGAGCTGTTCTATGGCAAACAGTACATACCATTACCTCAGTTACTTCCATTACCTCAATACATACAGATACAAACAGAGCTGTGCAAAATTAGATCTTCTACAGTTTAAGAACTGCATTTCGATAACAATATGTCAAGTGAGATGAACAGATTCCATCACAAAATAGCTGCCTTTTTAATTAGCTGTGTTCTGAACATTTGGTGTACTTCGTTTTAGTTAATATACGCTCTAAAATCAAACGTGCCTTTTTTTTAAATAACAGACATGGACTAGGACATTCCTTGCCTATCTGTGGATCAGACAGATATTTACTATATAAATTCCTGAGAAACAAATATGAAAAGTGGCACAATTTCTTTCTTCTTTACTAACATTATGCAAAACACCCAACTTAACTCAGCACGCTGGGCAGAATCAGTGCAAGAGTAAGAAGACTCAGGACAACGAGGTTGTCTACTTAGAACTGACAACATTATAGTGCTCTAAGGTTATTAAGGCAAGGCTAGTGTCCTCTATCTCTGTGAAAAACAATTTTCCCCTACTACTAACACCATTTCTAAAATATTTCCAATCCAATTTACACTGTACAAACTCCATGCACACTGTGTGATACTTATATCTAACTTTTAAAAGAACCAGGTTTGCTTTTGGATAATTACAAGAATTGTTCAAAGTTTTATTCTTTCAAGAGTTTCCTTCTGGATTTTTCTTCTTTTTTTTTAATATTAATGTTATTTTTACTGCAATAATTCTTCTTTGCCATTTCAATAAAATCCTTAAAGGTGGTGCTTGAGTAGTTTTGTGTTCCATGTAGAATATCCTGCAATTCTTTAAAAAAATGTTACAGTTTAAGAAAATGATGGTATATATGTCAATGGTTCATAAAATAATGCTTTTAAGAAAAATTGGAAAGCCACAGAACAAAAGTAAGAGCATCCTCAAGTGAAATGAAAAAGCAATAAATTAAAACCTTTTTACAAGTCATTCTTTTCGTATTTTATTTCTTATTCAGTAAATCAGCAGTCCATGGATTTTCACCTGTAAAATACTGCTTCAGGAAATTGCTCAATATGAATTACAGAGAGAACAGTTTAGTTAATTAAAAGTTTGACTAAGTAACAAGTTACTTCGACAACTAAGTCCCAGTTTCAAAATAATTTATTCACTTAGCCTGTCTCATGAGAAATTAATGGGAAAAGACTCATGCAGACATCATAACACTTTTGCAGATATGGTTTTGGTTGGTTTTAAATGTGTTTTACCAAAATTAATTTGATTTATTAAACTAAATAATACTGTATCCAAGGACTTTTTAAGATTATGCCACCTTATTCTGAACTGTTCCATGGCTATTGTCAAACTATGGCAAGAGAAAACCTAATGACAGAGTCTAATTAATATTGGTGTATCCAGAATCTTCTTAAGCAACAACAGTACAGTCCTCCATTTCTTGATACTTCTGTTGTCACAGAAAGCTTGAAAAACTGTTTTTCTCCACTTTTATTAATGTAATGGTTATATAAAGCTTACTTATTAGAGAAATAGAAAAATTCAAACAACTCTTTGCATTCAGATTTAAATGTATGGTATGATGAAATATAAATGTTATTCCATCTCTTCCCCTCTGGCAGAAATTTTATACTGTATATAGAAAATTCTGTGCTTAGTAGTTTTGTAATATATGGATACTCAATTTTTGGAAGAAAAAAATAGTGGGAAATCCAAACTTTGTGTAATTATAGACAGCAACATAAACTGTCCAGTAAACCAGAAAAGTCAGTGAACAACAATGGTCAAAGTTCACCTCAGAATGAAACTTTGAGAAATTGTGATGTTGGGGGCTTGATCAGTCAATGAATCTGCATCTACTCTACTGCTCCACTGTAAGAAAGAAAATCTAAAAGGAGTGTAGAAATACAGATAACTATTTGCATTTTTTATATTTACCTATAAATGTATGACAAAACCTCAGTAAACAGAAAGGTATATACCTTTGTAATTTTTAAGGAAAGTGAAGTTTAACTTCTCATAAAACACCTATCTGATCTGTAACTAATATTTTAGTTTTAAATACTTATCCTAAAAAATAAAAGTGACACACAAGAAAAAAGACATCTCCTCCCAGAAGCTTTTTTATTTATATCAGGTAAGATACTATACCTCTCCTTACAAATCTTGCCTCATTAATTTTTTAAAGCTCTAGCCTGCTTTCTATTTAGAGCTTCCATATGCTTCAGGTGTCATCAAATACTCATTTTAGTTCTCTAGCATATCAGCCAATTTATTGTTTTGGTTAAAGCAACGTCTGACACATTCATGCCAATGATAAATCCTCTTCCCCCTAGACATGACTTACTGCTGCCAGCCACGAGAAGGGACAGAGTCACAGCTGGGAGCTCTATAGGGAGGACCTTGGGAAGGCAGAGGTCTAGTGAAGCTGGCTACCTGGCAGAGTAAGTTCAAGCCACGATGCTAACTGTGGCATTAAAACAGTGTCATCCTTTCCATAGATGGACTTTTTGGTGCTGTTGTTGCAGTCTGCCCTAGCTTTACTGGGGTCATGTTTGTTTTGCTTGGTAAATTCCATTAACTTCCACTTAAATCATGTAAGGAGTTAGTCCTGGTGTGACAGAAATGTCACAGGATTCTAGGAGCCATTCATTTGCCCTCTCCCTTGTAGCTGTCCCCATCCTAGGCTCATCAGCTTTCAATAAGTTTTTCACTAGTTTCCCTATCTGTTTGTATCCTAAGTGAGAATATGTATCTTCCAGTTCATTTTTATGCAGAGTACAATACTTTCAAGTTTTTGTTAAAAAAAAAAAAAAAAAAAAAAAAACAACAACAACAACACCATAATTGGCTTACTTCCCTTGATTTACTGAAAACTGCAAAACAGTGCTTGGAGCCAACATTTTCCTTCAGGAAGACATCTACTGATTAGAATGAAATGCTGTGCAAGCCCTCTCCAGTTGTTCTTCACACTTCCTGAAAGCTTCACTGTTCTATTTCTCACTCAAAGTATTTCTTAGTTTGTTATTCTTCTGGCAATGTATGAAGTTCCAGTTGAATTGCAGACTTATTCTCAAATAAAAAAGATCCCAAATAGGAAGGCTCACTGTTTCAGACTTACTATATAGCAGGAACAGAGGCAAAGAAAGGAAATATTGTTTGAAAAAAGTGATTATATTTATATATGTATATTTGTAAAATAGACATGAAGCCAAGGAAATTGTCATCTATACAGAACGGACTGAAACAAATTGGTTTTCTAAAATTAACTTATAAAGAATTTGCATTATGACCTTACTGACTAAGTGTAGGGATTTTCTGAAATGTTAATAGGAAGGGTACTTGAAATTTGAATTACATTATTACAAAGACACAAGATAAAAACAGAAGCCAGAAAAATAGGATAGAAAGATGAAAAAGACATAAAACTAAGGCAGAGAAAATAGCAAAACACTATAAAACTATCTAAACCTATAAAAATATGCAATGTATGTGTTTAATCCCTCCAGTAGAAGGAAAAAATATTTTTTTATGACATTCAGTGAAATCTAGCATTTTCTTAAGCAACCAAAAAAAACAAATACTTGAACTGTTGAGTTGTTCCATATCTGGGCAATGGTCCCATGAAAAAGAAATTTTCTTCATGGTGCCTCTGTTTAACTCATTTGTAGCAACCTGGGTTTGACCCGAATTCATAAGGAAGAGGTGCAAAATGAGGAAAAACACAACACAAATTACTCCACATAACCAGAACTTCATTTGCAGGAGTACAGATGACCTATGGGCCATAGTGTGAACGTATGGCTTAAAAACCAAAGCCACTGCAGAGAGATTTGCATGCAGCTGACATTGAAATACAGATGAACAAATATCCACAAAATATTCTTGGAAATTGTAGGGATTTTTCTCTATTTTTTTTTTCTTAAAACAAGAATAAAGGAAACACTTCTGCATAGGAGGCCTTCAAAAGCAGGAAGCAATTCTCAGTTTGCAAAATAAAAATATGAAGAATCGAATCGTATTCAAACAGAACAGAAAAACAATCATAGTACATTCACATTAACATCAAGCAATACAACATAAAATTAAAAAAAAATACACTTTATAGTCTCACTATACAAAACAGTAACTCACTCCATCTTTTATGATGTCCTTTATGCCAAGGCCACATATAAGACTCATATTCCATTCCTTGATTGTCTCCTGATCGTCTCATTGTTTGTGAGAAAACAAACCTCTACAATAGCTGGGCCTTTGTTTGAAAACCCTTTGATTTTCTTTGACCTAAACTTGAGTTAATGAAGGTCTGCAAAGAATCATCAAAACAAATTTCTGTGAAAACTGGAATAAATTGAAATGAACTCTCTTTGTTTCAGGAATGTCCTAGATATAATAAAAGCATTTGTACTACAATGGCTTTACACAGGAACGTACATAATATATCAGCCATATCTAACCAGTTTAATCTTTATTTTTAACAGATGAAAGGCATTGGCATAAAAGCCCAATTTCTGCCACAATTGTGTCTTTTAAAACATTTTGGAACTACAGGGGAGCACTGTAGAAAGTCCCCATCATCTCTCAGTGCTTACAGATTACCAATGAGAATTCTACGTTTTATGTGAGCTTTTCACTATATTCACTGATACTAGTAGAATTAAAACATGTTGAATGAAATAATTATAATCATTACATAATTACAAATAAGGCATATTCTTCTTTGTCAAATTAGGCTCCAAACATAAAAATTATAAAGTAATAAAAAAAATGAATAAACAAACGTGCTACTAAAGTGAGATGATTCATTAATCTTACTTGTACAAAGTTATTTATTTAAATGTATTTATTTAAAATATTTAACCAGAAAATTACCATCAAGATTAAAAGAATTACACTTAGCCTACAGCAATAACATACTAACTTTCCAGTATCTAAAGGCTAACAATTTACATTAGGGATAAAATTAAGCGTGGTGGATATTAGCGAGCAAGTAGCAATGTGGATGTCACTGAATATTAAGCATTTATTATGAATGTTAGATGGAGAACTTCCTTACACGTGAAGAAAACAAGGCAAAGAATGTAATTCATATGAGGGAGCAAAGGCATGATTGGGAAATGTCTCCAAAGGCAATAAATACATGAAGATCCAGTGCAAAGCCCTCTGGCAAGCGCCAAGTGGCACTGCTGAGGAAGGTGACAGAGAAAGCAGTATTTTGACTAGGCATCTTGAACTTAATTAAAACTTCTCTCTTGAATAAAATCATTTCATCAACAAAGTCTTTTTCCTTGTGCCCTCTGTGACACCCTACTGGTTAATCTCAGCATGCAAAGAAATAGTGAAAGTCATCAGAAAGCCAACAGAGAGGTTGGCAAGAGCAGGCAAGCCCTTCTGAAAAGGAAGAAATGTTCAGTCTGGCACTTTCCTCAGTGCTTTGAGAATTAAAGGTGTGAGTTTCTAGCTCCTTTTCTGCAGTCTGAAGAAAGACTTCATACCCATACTGGTTAAAATGTACCTACACATCAAGGTTGTTATGTTCCTGAATAACACAGCTTTGTGTTGTTATACTTTGCTTACTTATCAGTTTTGAGGAGATGAGAAAAAATTTAGTATAGGGATTCTCATACCAAGAGAAAAAAAATCAATATCCTTTTGCTAAGACCCCAAATTATTTCTTTTCAGACAAATCTTGCTTCCAATTGTCTGTACCTGCCCTTACAGACATATTCTGTATTACCCAGGAATTCTCTCCTGAGCTTTTTCATATCTTGTTCAAGAATGCTGTCACTGCTTACTCTCTCAATGACATTTTTCCCTTTCAAGTCACTATTAGGTTGTTAAGAATAGGTATGTAGAATACACACTGTGCTATTAGACAGAACATGTTTTAAATAAAAACATGGTTAGGTTCTTGTCAATATCCCAATTTCACCTTGGTTTTTTTTAGCTGATATCCTGTGGAACAATAATATTCTGCAATTTCAGCTATAGAGAATGGACTACGTCCTCTGAAAGTGTAAATGACCGTACTGACATTGAAAGTTGATTTACATCTTCTGGAATATAAATCAGTGGCAATTCCTTCACATTATTATGAAATGAGTTTTTATGGGCCACCCATGAAGTGAAATAAATATATAGATGAAAACAACTTTTTTTTTTTCCCCCAGGCATTTACAAAATATCAGCTTTGATTCAAGAAATGCCTGAATAAGTGATTTCTGGATATTTGGAGAGTTGTTTGCAGGGCTGACCACTGCCTGTGGTCCTGTACAGCATTCACAGTATATTCCCTACAGTCCACTGTAGTTTGTGGTCAGAGGGGGAGTGTTTATACAAATGGACTTTTGGTTTTTATGGTTACTTTTCTGCTCAAATGTCAACAAACCCACTAGGATGAAACATCCACTAGTAGGATGAAGTGATAAGGACTACAGTTTCTGTGCAGGAACTTACATGATCATACTTTATACAATAATATAAAACTGTAACACTATAATAAATTTTTAAGCCTCTGATAAGAAATAGCTTAGATTCAATTTTGTTTTCATATAAATCATATTTTGAAATTATACTTTTTCAGAATGGAAATTTGAGACAATGAGGAGAGAGCGAAATTTGTTCACAGGAGAAGAGAAAAAGGAGAACAGTCAATAGGTGCTACCAAGTGCAAGAGAGTGATTTGTAGGTGCCTGGTAATGAAGGACTCTGATGGCCTGTGAGCCAGATATTACTCTAAAAGGTCCACCAATAAATTTGGGCACGTATAAACAAAGCTTTAAAATGTTTCTATTCATTTGGCTACAGTTGCTTAGAACTGCAAGCATATTGGAAACCAGGCAAATTCAGAGCTTCCACTGGAGCCAGGAGTTTTACAGTGGTTTAGGAACAAACGATCAGGCTCCCTCTTCTTCAAATATTTTTGCAGAACATGCAAAATAGAATTCCACTAGCATATTCCTTATAAATACTTTCATTTTCATATAAGCCAATAAAAGTTTCTCATCCAGCTATGCTATGATGCCAGTCTCTAAGCTTTGCACTTTACTTTTCAACGAAGTTAATTCAGTTGCAAATTCAAGTACTCTATGTTCAGTAACTTTTCCACTGCATGTCATGGAATTCATGTATAGTAAAAGTAAGATTCACAATGTACTTTTCTACTTTTTATATTGTTGGCATTTACAGAATAATCCACTTTCTCACAGATTGCCTGTGTAGAATTCACAGAATGAGAAAAGTGGAAACCTGGACTCTTTCTCTATTACTTTTCTTTAACAAATTGTTTCAAAGTAAGATAATAAATTTTACTTATCTCTCTGTTGAGAAGATCTCTTCTTCACTAAAGTTAAACTATGTAAGTGGTACTTGGCACTTTTTTTGTAACCTCAGTGATGACCCACCTCATTATACCACTGCAACCCTAGGGCATGATGAATACACTCCACTTTTAACACAACAGACAAATTCCAATTTAAACACAGATATAAATTATTAAGTAGAACTTGCATAGTGTATAATTTTTTGAGAGTGATTCCAAAATGCATAAATCACTTATTTTAACAGATTATTTGGTTGGTTGGTTTTTTTTTTTTTTTTTTTTCCTGCTAATTCTGTTTCCCCTTCCTGTGTTCATGTAAATGTAACACAATACTGTATTGGGATAGCTTAAAAAATCAGTATTTCAGCTCCTAAAATGAGTAACACTAATTATGAAAAGAATGGCATGTGTATTTAACACATCTCTAAGCATAAAACTTTATAGTCCTATATGGGGATACCTGATATTTATTAATAAAAGTAATACAATTTATATACATCATTCTGGACATATATCACCATAGCTTTAAGAAAGTTTTACCTATTTCAATTGCATGAATTCTGCTTTATCTCACAATGTCACCCAGAAGACTTGAGAGCGTAGTAAAAAATGGAGTAGGGAGCTCCTAAGAACAAATTGGATTTCTAATTTGAAACTGGAATCAAAATCATTGCTCAGTGCTGTGTTATTTTATCCTTTTGGAGAAGGGCACAACCTTTCCATTTCTATGTTACTCATAGTTTTCTATATCCCCTCTCAACTGACAGATAGATTAGTTGAGGAAATTTCTCTCCATTAAAGGTTTTGCACTTGACACCATAATGCAGCCACTGTTGAAAGTTCCTTTTAGGGGAGCACTTTTTAATTCAAGGCAACAGAAGGGTTTGCATTTGTTACTTCAGTTGGACATAGTTCTTCTTTACTCCCTCCCTATCACCCATGTGACTCTATCTCGTTCGGGCTCAGACAAGAAAATAAAACATTGTTATGGATTTTTTTCTGTTAGGAAACTACATTAAAAAATTATGCAAAAATTTTACAAGAGCTTTGCAGGTAAAAATAAAAACGCAAGAAATTTATTTTGAGTTCTGCTTAAGGAAGCATCAAATTACACCACTTGTAATCACAGACTAGGGGGCATGAAACAGGTAAAGAGCATAATCCAGATGTGGACAGGAGACTACACTACACAATGACAGAGGAGCTGGTTTTTCATAAGAGTTGGCCAGTTGTAGACTGACATTTGTAAGAGCCAGATCCATAATATATTATATCATACACAGTGAACTTGAAAAGGATTACCTTTAGAATGATTTAAAATTTAAAAGAAAGTTTAAAATAAAGCCATGAAGAAGACACAATTAAGGTCGCTAATATAGTGAGATATCATAAAAATACATGTATTCTTCATGTAAGTATTAACTCCAGAACTGATGTTCTCCCTCATGGCATATTGGATGACTGAACTGTGCCAACCCTAGGCAACTGACCCAGTTGTTTGGCTCTAAAAAAAAGATTCCTATTAAGACTTGACTATGAAAGCATGAGTTAGCCTCTAAAGATTATCTGCCAAAACCTTATTTCTTTGAATTTGTCTTCTCTCAGTTCTGACTCAAAATAGTAATTTCCTTTCTGTTTGCTAACAGACATAGAAAGTCAAATTTTACCTAGTAGCAGCTAGATAGACATAGCTGACCTCATACTTCTTGCTGGGAACAAACAGTGGATTGACCACACTGATAAAATGTTATTTTTTCCTTAAAATACACTTTTCAAGTTTTCTTTAAAATCAAACAAACAAACAAAAACAAAACGTATGATACTCTCACTAAAACTAAATCCCACAAAGTAGAAACAAAATAATGATTTTATCACTAAAGAATTACACCATAATTTGGGTCATTTTCTTTCAGAAATCTTGTGTTAATAGAGACTTCAAAAAGGAATATCATCATAGGCCAATGAAATACATATGATTGCACAGTAAATCTACACATAGAAAATTGTACCTGTTATACAATAGCTAGTTTAGCAAGCAGGTTGCTAATGTAGGATTTGAGATACTTTGGATACTCCACAGATTTCCTTTCCTTTCTTAGCAACCAACTTAGATTCAGATTATGAACATTTATGGGTAATTAATTCTCAGTTATTTCAATACATATCTGGCATTAATGCTCTAGATGTCCATATTTTTATTGCATTCTCTATAAAGTAGGAATAATATTTTTATTGCTTCCTATGTATGTTGTAATTATATATAATAATATGTATGAATTAATGCAATTATGACTATAAATAACTCCATACTTGGAAGCAGAGGTCATAGAAGTATCTAGGATCAGAAGTTTCTCATTACAGACTATGTGGAATATGATTTCTTGATTGCTATTCAGAAGACATACCTCATCTCAAAAGAAGTGACTAAATGTTTTCCAGCTTCTCCATAAAAAGAGATATGCCAAGATGCAATCAGAGATTCTCTCCAGTTTCTTTCAAAAAGCAGTCCAAGAAAATGAATAATGCTTTTGTGCATCAGTCTGAAATGCTAACGCCAAATACACATCGCCCACAAAGATGGTTCCTATTCCCTTCTCTGCCAACAGAATCTTATTCCACTTGACACAGGGGTATATATTCAATATCCATGTGAAGGTTGAATTCTACCTTTGCATTAAATTAGCTTTTTGAGATTTTTGTTAAAATAAATCACTGGATAAATTCACCATATCGTATAATAAGCAAGATTATGTCTTTTGTCTCTCATACAAAACTGATTATAGTGTTGATTTGTAAGAAATAATAAAGAAAAGTTTTGCATACCCTAAAATTACTTGTGTGGGAGTGCAATTATTATAGAAGATATCATACACATCCCACACTGAGCTGTTGTTTACCAGTGCTATTGTGAGACTAGGAAGAACAGGTATAAAGGGAATTGCAGAATGAACAAAAATGCAACTATATTACAGTAATTTCAACTATATGCCAGAAAGAAAACACAGTATTTAAAACACATGAAGCTTTTGTGGTATATACAAGAAACTGTAACATGAACAAGAAAGTATCTTTGATAAAAGTTGCATGCTCAATTATTACAGGTACTTTTGGTAATTTCATTTAAAGGTCAAATGTAACATATGAACTGTATGCTGGTTTATTGGAGTGCTTTCTATTCCATATCTTTTTTTTTTTTCTTTCCTAACCCTATTAATTATTTTGTAACTATGTCAATAATTGGGAAATTACATTTCTGAAAAAAAAATCCACCAACGAAACAAACACCAACCTGATATTAGTTTTTTAAGTAAAATTAATTATTCTTTTATAAAATGTCAAAAGACAAAATTAAATTCTGGTGCCATATCTGAAAGAGTGGCACCCATTTATCATAAAACATAGCAATGAACTTCTACAGTGAACATTTAATTACAAATTTATTGAATGTAATAGCAAAAGGACAAGAGGAAACAGCCTCAAGTTGTGCCAGGGGAGGTTTAGATTGGATATTAGGAAAACTTTATTCACCAAAAAGGGCTGTCAAGCAGTGGAACAGGCTGCCCAGGGAAGTGTTTGAGTCACCATCCCTGGAGGGACTGAAAAGCTGTGTAGAACTGGTGCTGAGGGACAGGGTTAGTGGTGACCTGGCAGTGCTGGGTTAATGGTCGGACTGGATGATTTTAAACGTCTTTTCCAACCAAAATGATTTTATGATTACAAAAAAAAAAAATCAGAAACCAACAGCAAATTGATAAATCTTCAGTGGAATTAGGTTCCTAAGTTTCAGCTAAAGTTGTACAAAACATTATTACATGAATAAAGCATAAGCAGCTTATGAGGAAGGTTTTTGAAAAACACAGTGTAGTATATTTTTCCAAAATAATGTAAATTTAACTTGTCCTAGAAACAAGAATAATGAAAATTTAATCTGAAAACTATTAGCTAATTTAATGATTTATTTACTAATTTCATTAGATTTTTGAATAAGAAGTTTCATTACACTATTAACTGCCATGGATTTTGATGATACAGAAGTTTAAAGACTATTAGAATCCAAGAGACATTATAAAAGAGATAGTGAAATTCATGGGATATCAGAATGTAAAAGCTCTACTTTGCACCTAGCTTGAAGCAACTTCTTGTAAAAGTTCATGATCAGAATGGTGAATAGAAGTTCAGCTGAGTTCATCCCAACATATATATATATAAATTGACAGTGTCTTTATTATCCTAATGTCCAGACACAGAATAATATTTAATGCTGAGTTGGAAAATATTGGTTCTATTTTACAACAAAGACGCAGCAAGGTCGAATGGCAGATCAGATAAACTGCACAAGCACTGAAATTATTCAGTACGTTGCATCACATGACAATTTTTTGGTGCAATGCCTACACTGTGGAGTCCTAACACTGGATGAAATGTGTACATTCCCTTTCCAGGACAGGAACAACACCTCAGAGCAGGATTAAACACCCACACCCTCCCTGCAGTGTGGTGCTGTCTGCACCTACCTGTTAAGTCATCCCTGAGGACAGGAGAAGTCTCAGATCCTGGGCCTGGACATCTGTTAGGACTTCAGAATTCTACTTGGAAGCCTCTTTAAAAGATAGTGTATAACTTTGGGGAAATGAGCTAATAGGACACAGATCCAAGAATGGACAGGGGAAGATTGTGGCAGTAGCAGTGTAGTTATAGTGGTTAGAGACAGTTTTAAAGACTCAAAGGCCTAATTTTGAGCTCTGTCTCACTGAAAAATGTCCAAATGTTTACTTCCCACCTCCCATGCGAGGCCACTCTCTTCCTCTTACTGACATAGGGCAAATGTAAGATACAGTTAGACAAAAAATTGAGGGAATTTAAACCCTATACCCTGTGAACTCTGTATTTAATTCTCTACCAAGACTTGGATCTCTGAAATCCCAAGGTATAGTCTAAACACTCATTGCCTTCCGTTAGAAATTTCAACTACAAACTATGTAGAACTCTTAAGGAGTCTTGAGACAGGAAAACTGGGTTGGATACTTACCTATAAATTGCACAGCATCAGAAATAAGGAAGAAATTTAGATTTTTCACCTGCTTTGAGTCAAAGTAGTTCACTTTAGTCAATGATACTTTAAATGTTTGACACCAGTAGAAGTAGTCTTTTTTCCTTAATAATGTAAATCCAAAGTGAAAGTTACTGGTGCCTTGGCCTTCTGAAATAAGACTTTCATCCTCAAGAAGAGGGGTAAGACAGGAGAGTTCTAGTAACCTATTAGTGATTACACCTTGCATAAAAAGATGCTTCTAGCAAGAAACAATTCATTGTCCTTTACACAAAAATAGTGGTATGTGTAGCCACTGAAAATAGTCCAGTCAAAGGTCAGCTAGATCCTCAGTGTTAAGAGACATCCACCTTCTCATGGGATAACTGTGATCTGTCAGTGTGGAATATTCATTCAACCTGGTCCTGAATCTCTTTCAGTTTAATTTATCCCATTGTGAAAAACAAATTGTTATATCAATAACGATAAGCCACAAGTCTTGTTAATGATAACAGCCAAAAAGGCATCAAGTCATAAATACTCAAAACAGGAAAAGCTTTAGGAACAACAGAGAAAACAAAACAAAACAAATCAAAACCCAGAAGTGTAGGTTTTTCCCAGAATTGACTGAGACTCTTAAGGCAATAGATCAGTGCAAAGCACTGGATGGGTGATGTTATTGCTTTTGAGCTGCTAATTTTAAGATGGCATTTTCTTTTTCCCAGCACACTGCAGTGGGTATTTTTTTCCCACATTTGTTTCATTAACTTTTCAAGGTCTTTGATTTTTATGTGGGTAGAATGAAGTCCTTGTATGGAGTTCGGGTAGGAGCTGATAAAGCAATATGAATGACAAAAACAGTGTCCTTTAAAGGTACTGTCCCTTACACAATGGTATGCACAGGGAATTGCACAAGACATGAAAGAGTTGTTTTGAGAAAGCTGTCCTAGAGACTGAAGCCAAAAGGCTAAAATTTGTCTTGTCTCAACAGAAGCAAACTTAATAAAGTGAAACATTACCCTTAAACATTAATAGATACCTATGAGTCAATTACAAAAGAAAAGCTTCCATTGAAACTTAATTTATAACTATTTCTGGGAAACAAATAAGATCTTTTCCAGGTGGTAAACTTTGCTGTTGTTATATTCTTTTGCTAATTGCTTTTCCTTTTTTAAAAATTGCTTGACTTTTTGATTTCAATTAGTATCCTCAGCAAGGTGTGAACTCAGACAGCCTTGTTATTTGCTTTCTATGTTCCAACAAGAACATTTCTACATTTTTATTCTGAGGCTGCTACTCAGATAAATTACTGGATTATTTAGCTGAAAGGCTGCTGATGAAAGGGATATAATTTCCTCCAAGTAGAAACCATACACATTGCCATTATGAAATGGTGTAAGTCCATAGAAACTGAAGGATTTAAGCCCATTTATAACAAAAATCTGTATGCATGTAAAATAAAGCAAAATTTTCCCTCTGAGCTTGTTCTTTATTGATAACTCAAAGTTATATGTAAAATCTATAATAGAAGAGAAACATTCCCTAGGACTTTTTCCTTGAAAAGACCTCTGTGTTCCCAATAGTAGTTTCTTCTGTTCAAAGACATTTCTCCTTATGCAGGTTTAGGTTAAAGCCAACAAACCACACTTAGCACAATCAGTCTTAGAAAATAAATTTTGTGTATGTGTGCATTAATGGTGGGGATCAATAGAAGAAGCATATTATAAATCCAAGAAGAAAATAGAAATAAAGCTTAAATACCATTAAAATCCATAATGCTTTTGATTTACAAGCCTTTTATTAGAAACTGTGGATGTTATAACCCACATGTGAAATTCTATATGGGAAATTTTACAACACTCTGTACACAGCTTTAGGAAAGTAAAGGAAAAAAATAGATTAAATTTAAGCATCAATTATAATTTAAACAGACTTCATAATAATTTCTTAAATTACTACTAACACAGGCAGTAATATCCCTCCCTGTAACAAAAGAAAATCAGAGTTTTTAATATGGCCTGGAAATATCAGCTATAAGAAAATAACATACTCATCATTCTTAATCACAGTTTGGATTTAGACTGTGTCAAAAGAACCCCATTTCTGAAATCACTATCAATTTTTCGCCTCCTCTCCAAATATAGATGCAGCACAGTATTTCTTGAAGTGGGAACTGAAAGGGCTACAGCACTGAAAGGTACAGCCAATGGCCAAAACAAAGGAGTAGGTCCTAAGCTGTAGTGGAATCTTTTCCAATATAGTCTTCACAGCACCATTTAGAAGGCAAGTAACGGTTTGTCTTGTGGCAGAGAGATGCACAGGCAGTGGCTGATCTTTGGTTTAAAACCTGTATTTTTTAGCTAGGCATTGTGTCATGAACAAGAGGAGAAATAATAATAAATATTTTGTTTTGTAGCCATACTTTAGGGTCTTAGTTATGAAGTTATCACTGATTAACATGAGAAGCTTTACTGCTCCGTATTTGTAAGCAAGTTCAATGAATTTGGAGATGCAGAAAGATGGTTAGCAATGACTGAATTCTTCTGTTTAAAAGCATGGCATCTGTGAGGGAAAATTCTCAACCTTTATATGCAATGAACAGTCTTTAGTGGTAACATATAATTCTGACTTTGATCAAAAAAATCAAAAACCTGTGCTGACAAGAATAATCTTTAGATGTAATAGTGATGACAGGAGACCACAGCTCATGGGTTTAAGATCTGTTAAACCACAATCTAACACAAGCCTTGCAGCAATCCACCAGCAACCATGTTCTACTAGCCTTCCAGTCTTACCACATCAAATCCATTCAGCCCCCCAAAGGAAAAAGTATTCCTTCAATCTTACTTTATAAATATAGCAAGTACAGTACACTGTACTTAAATGATCTCTCCTAAAAAAACATTGTCTTATACACTAATTTGTATTCTAATTTCTACTGTCAGATAGTGTTATCTCAGGTATTGAGCAATGACTTCTGAAACATGCATTCAGAGTAATACCTCAAAGAATTAAACAGTCTGTTCTAACCTATCCAGATATTTTATCATGTAAACAAGAGAAAGGTCCTTTCACCAAAAGATCTGCAATCCACACACAGAACACATGAGAACAGCTGGGTACTGACATGAGATTTTGCTGAGGCCAAGGCAAGAGAGAATGAGTTCCTCCAGTCAAACTGCATTTCCTGATTTATCTAGAAACCTTTGGCCTGGAAGTTGAGAAGAAGATGGAACTATTTTGGTTCTGATAACATTCTTCCTGTGACCTATGCCTTCTGCTAAGTAATTACAGTGGCCTTGACAAATATGAGTTAAGCAGTGTTGCCATGCCAACATATGTCCTTCTCTTTACAGATATTCTGCTGATACCAGAGATATTGAGCTCAGAATACGTTTCCCACCAGTCAAACTATTGTATGGAGGTTTTTTTGACCTCAAAATTATGTTAAATGCTATAGATTTCATTTCATATGATCAAGTATAAGTATTAATAATAAATGTATTTCCATTTCTCATACGATTTTTTCTGAGGCACAATGGGATGAAACAGCAAATTATGTGATCAATACTGCTGATATTCAGTAATAAAACAACCATTCATTCAACTGACATTCTGATGAAGAAAACATTCATTCATTTTTCTGGTCAAAACATATCAATACTAAATAAGTGGTACACTGGAGTTTGTATTCCGATTATCTTTATCCAGACAAAAAATGAGCAAAAAATTATAAACACATGTAAAGTTTACAATTGTTGCTTTCAATTTCTGGACTAAATCTTGCCAGTATAGTCTTGTAGCCCAGTGAATATTGTATGGCCATTCCCTATGACATGGCACCAGCTCTATGTTAAGGTAACAAGTCAGGACTAGTGACTTCTCAGGCTTTTTCTGGACTTGTCTGGGTCTGCATAGAGACTTTTTTTAGCATATTTATCTGTGGAAAAACGACTGTGAAAAGTGTGACTTCTGCCTATTTTGCTTTAGCTTTTGCTTAGCTTTATATTATTTCATGGTTTAATGCTTACTGTCACATATATATATTTCTGGAACAAATATCTAGTCATAACGAACAGTTACTCTGCACAGACTAAACTATCTACAATCCTAAAATAAAATGAAACAAACAGGAAAACAGACATGGATGACAGCAGTAGCCTTGGAAGTACATTAAAAGGATGATTCCAGAGACTTCATGACTATAAGCAACCCAATTGACTCAGTGGTCAATTAATGATCATCAAAAAACACAACTGGACAAAACCAATTTTAGGAATAAGAAAGAGGAATAAAGCAAGCATTCAATATATGCAAAACAAACCATACGTGATATATTTGGATGTGATGTAGACTCCATAGCAATGCAGAAATAACAAGATATAGGGCATATTAGTAGGTATAATAAAATGATCCTGTGCAGAACCTACAGTGAGAAGGAAGCATCAACATCGTAGTTTTCCCAGTAAAGGTCACAGGATGCTAATGATTTTTCAATACTCTGTACCCTTAAGTGAAGCTATTGATCTTAGGACCTAGAGATAGCGTGCTGGGTACTGGAATGTTTGTGTGTATTAATTTTAACTGTATATAATTTGACCAATTAATATCGTAACTCAACTAATTATATTTTTAGAGTGTTAAGACCTCAGTTAGGCTTATAATAAAATTTTGGCTTTGCACATAAAGTGTGTTTCCTTTTTGCCATTACAAGATTCTGCATTAAATCAACGAAGAATTCATGTAATATACTCCATAACTTGGATGCAAAAAACATAACACCAGCAAAGGCTAGTGGTTATTTAAAAAACATCCTGGATAGGCAGAAACTTCAAACATATGTTTTATATAGTGTGTAGTACAACGCAGGCCTAATCTTCATTTCTAGTCCTTTCCTGCTTTTTTATAAAATATTAACACTTCAGAATTAATTATCGTAGAATTACAGTAGAATAACTTGCATGAGCATTGTTTTGGAAAAACATCACCTCCTGCAGCTACATCAGTATTGCTCTAACCAGCATTACTAACAATAAAAAGATATAGGAGAAATTTGAAAAGAGTGTTTCTACAGGCTAAAAATAGATCATTCTGGATTAGGTATTCATCTATACATGTAAATAAATCACTGATTTTCAGGCAGGCTTTAAGGGAAATGAGATTCACATAATGCAAAAATAATGCATTTATTCACAAGAAGAAACAATTATCATACAATCAGCATTCAAGAATCCAAATAAATCAGCATCTTCGTATTTATATTTAAGCAATCTGCCAATGATAGAAGATTCAAATAAAATTAACTTATTACAGAACAAAAGATACCATCCTGATGATTTGAAAATCAAGTACAAGGAAAGCAACAGAACTAATAATGACTCTAATCGTGCTTTGATTGCTTTAGATAGAAATTGCATTATATAAGCCAAAGAAAACTAAACAGCAGGTTGTTCTACTCACTGTAGACCCATGTGAAGCCTGTTTTTATATAGATTCTTGTCTTCTGATAAGATTTTTTGATCTCTAGTAAGTTCTAAACCAAGTTTTTCAGCATTGTGGTAGTAAAGCAGTGCAGAAGTTGGAGCACCGTTGGTCCATAGCAGCCCACTCCCATGCAGATTTTCTGGTGCTATACAAATGTAACTGATTCTACAGATTTTCTGGAACTTACACGATTAATAGGATCTCTCTTCTCTACCTAACTGCCAATTTTCACTAAATGGGTAGGAATCTAATGTACTTAAGACTGTAGACACTCTGTGATATCCATCCGTGGACTAGAATGTGAGGTGTGGCTGCAGAAACACGCACGTGCAAATAAATCAAACCAAATTTCCTCAGAATAACAAGGACAAAATATGTAAACAGGTACATATACTGTTCTGCTTGACTTACATTTGGGAAAAGTTAATATGACTGACAAATATTTGGTAAAATTTTAATTCATTTCAGAGAAAAACAACTGGACAAAGACTATAGAGACTGCAATGAAATCCCTGTGAATGAGAATAGGCAAATGAGGTAGACTATAGCCAAGGCAGTCTGCAAACAGAACTCGGCATTATGTTCAGGCAAAAAAACCCTCTTTGCTTCCTAAATAATTCTGATGCTAGGTAAGTTTCCCAATACAGAGGTGAAGGAGTTGGATCATGTACACCAAATAACTTGTGAAAACACTATGTATTTCATAAATGTCATTAATTGCATTAATCAAATTTCTTAGCTGTTGGAAAACGTGTGTACTTAGTTGAAACTGAGTCAATTTACAACCAGCAGGCTGGGCACAGCCCATCAAAGTAATCTACATGAGCTGTCATCTTTTTCCCCTGACAATCCTTCAGACAAGGCCAGGTATGTGCTGTCATGTGATTGGGACAAAGGAGAAACCATTCTCCCTGCCCTGCTCATGAGGCATCAGGTAATGCTCAGCTGTGACCAGAAGCTTTTGGACTTGTATTATGTGTAACATTTTGTGTTCAGAGCAATCTGGCAACTTATGCACACACACACAAAAAACCTGTACTGTTTCTAACTGCTTTTCAAGAAAGTATAAATCTCCCTTACAGCAGGGATGCAGTTTCACTGGTGTTTCATACTGAAATAACTGTAGGACATGCTCACATAAACAACCACAACAATGCAACTAACTTCAGTGTAAGAAAGCACTGAGAAGTGTTGGCTTTGTTTTCGTTCTGTAGGAATATTACAAAAAAAAATATATTTGAAAGGGAAGGAAATGAGGAAGAAGAGGGAGTTTGAAGATTTAATACAATAGTTTCATCATGAAATAAAATGGCATATAAACTGATACAGTAATCTTGAAACCAATCTAAAGAAGTAATCACAGCTGAATCTCCAATGGTCTGTTTTAAAGTGGTAATAATGTTCTCTGGGAATAAATACACTAGACAAGTATTCCAAGAGTGAATGTCAGGATGTTTAACCATATATTCTCACCAATAAGCTCGTATTTGTTAATGTAGAAAACATTGGAATATATTCCCAAATATTATAGCAGATATGACTGCAACCAGATGTATATATACCTAGGTATCTCCCAGTATTACTCCATTTCAATAAAAGGTTACATCTAGGTATGTTCCATAAAACCAGAGTTCTCACAGGAATAAGCACATTAACCTAAGAAAGTTCAGTTTAGGACAAAGATACTTTACATATTTTCTTAAAGGCCTTGGGAGGGTTTGAAAAGCCTAGTTCATGCCTGATGTGTTTTCATTATGAGTTTGATTCAGTGTTCATGTTTCCATAATGTAAAATACCTCCGGTTTTCATAACGTAAAATACCAGCTAAATTCAATGAGAGAGTCTATTATAATTTCTGCTTTGCTAGATAATACCAAAGAAGTGGTCTACAGGATAAAATCCTTCACAACTTCATCACATGCCGGAAGTAAGATAAAGAAAAGGTATGCTTCAGGCTTCAATAAAATATGGAATGGCTTTTCTTTTTTTTTTTGGCAAACAAAAAACTTAACGAAAGACGAAAAATTACAAATGTAATTTCTAAAAGAAACTAAAACATTGCTTTTTGTGGAGATAAAAAATGTCAATAAAAGGCAAAAATCCAAAACAAAGTAGTTACTTTGGTATCACCATGTACCGTCCTGAGAAGTACCTATTGGCTGAGACCAATCACTGCTTTAGGAGTTAATGCAGCTAGATATTGGAACATGGCCAACAGTCAAGAGGGGCATTTTTGTGTGTATCTTTTTACTCTGTAGCTGATAGGTTTTATGTTTAATACAGAAATAACCAGTAGGTTCTTATGGTTACCATTGCATGACTGTTCCAAGAATATTTGATTTTATATTAATATCAAGTACTATAAAATGAATTATTTTATAAATCTGGAAGCTCTACAAATACAATTTCACATAACTGAATTCTCAGAACACTCAGAGTATTTTGGAATAAGATGTAAGGGACGAATCCAGCCAGAATATTGATTCCTTTCCTCTGTGAAGCATGGGAACAGATAGCTTCTTCAACGGCCACGCTGCTGTTGGATTTATCAATGGGAGAAAATACTCCTCAGGAGTAAAATGAGTGCCAAAGCTTTCCAGTCAAACTGAAAGCCTGAAGTTCATACAGGAAACTAACTGGCAGAAAATATGCATTACAATCCAAGGGGATGTTAATTATATTCAGACAAAAACTATTGCTTAGTTGCCTTTAATCCTTTCAACCTCTGAATTCTTATAGCTTATTTTTCATTGTGCAATCTAGTTTGAGGCCTGTCCAATACAACAACATGACACAGGGAAGCACAGGTGAGGCTATAAGATGTTCAAGGGAGTCTGTGTGTAGTTAATATGCAGAATGAATACTTTACTGTGTACAGTATCCTGGCTTCCTCAGCTACCATTCTCTCGTGATGCAACTCAAGTGCTCTTGCACTTATTCACAAAAGCCACCAGTTGCTTTGCACAGTGTGCTGGTAGATAGTGGTCACTCTTTGTAATGTAACACAATCAATTTTAGAAAGAATTCTAGAGCCTCAGGTCAGCCACAATGCAGTTTCCACAGTTTTTCTGCCATTGTTTTTTTCTAATGCTGAGATTTAATAAAGAACGTATGCTCTGAGCATAGAAATTTCAGAAGAATTTGTGATACAGAAACTTGCATGGATTTTCTTGATGTATTTCCTAAACACATACTAGATTTCAGTGCATATTTTAATTTACACAGCATTATGGAATAAGATGTTGACTCCATCAATTTCAATCTGCCACTTCAAACAATAATTAGATTTCAACATTAATGAAAATTAAAAAAAAAAAGTGTTTAGAAAGCATTAATTGGAGATGCTAATTTTCTCACAGGGTCTGCTATTTTCAGTGTATCTGTGTGTCTCAGAGGCACTAGGCTCAAAAACTGCGAAGATTTAGGTACATATTTTTATGCCATGAGTGACACATATTAATGACCTACCTACTCTGACAATAGGCAAGTGGAAACTATCAGGATACTGCTACTGTATAACTAAGTTTCAGGTCACCTTTTTCTTAATTTACCTGGTATACGAACACAGTCTTGGGTATGTCTTCATGATCCAAAGTGCAAAATTCTTTCATTGTCTTGCAATATATCCTGCCAACCCGATTTAATGATTATCAATATCTCTCAGCTGATCTTGAAGTCCACAGGATCATTCAGAGATATTCGGAGTGCTTCAGGTCATTTTGGTTCTAACAACTTAAAACCCAGTAGACATTAGATATTGATGATCTTTTGAAATCCTGATAAAGACATCAGAAAAGTGACAGTTTAGGGCCTTGAGGTTTTACAGTTATCCATGTATGTATTTTTACCTAGATCAAGTTTTTCTCAAAGAATTTGCCCTTTAGAAGGTGCAAGTAGTGATTTCCTCTTCATATTTCTAAGACACAGATCTTAGCATACCTTACTCTTTTGATACCTCTTTTGATCCTTAATGATGTCTTCACTAAACAGCAAGAAGTATCTCTTTATTCTTCTCCAGTTTCTGAGTTTTTAGAAATATATGTATAGCTATTTGAATTACTTTTTTCTATTCCCCAGTTGGTTAGTTCCCATTTCATATGCACAGACTTTTTAACAATCTACAAGAGCTTCCTGTGGAGTTGTATGAATTACATGATGTAATGTCCATTATCATGTTATGAAGCATGGTCAGTACAACCTCTACACCACTGAACTGACTGGATTAGCAACACCAGCATCTATATCTCGGATTTGTTAGATGCATTTCTCACCACCTATGAAAATTACACGCCTATCAGTCGAAACAATTATGAAGAGAAACGCCAGGAGTGTTGTACTATCACAAAACTAGCAGTCAGTGTTTTAGAAGGTCAATGTAATCCAACTTTTTTTAAAAAACAAACCAAACCACCTTCAGTTAGATGAGTCTTCCACAGGTTTTTCTCTGACTTTTCGATTTAGATTTTTCTAGATAGTACCAATCAGCTGCATCAAGTTAAAAACTTGTGCATTTATTTGCAAACAGTAGGCCTGAGGAAGCACATATAGTAGTCAAAAAGGACAAGTTATTCTTAAGTTATTTTTTAAATTGAAATACTAATGTTTATTTTAGTAAGTATTTTAGTTTCTGTATAACTGATTAGCAATGGGAGTTTAAAATGTTGTTAAAGCAATAAAATTGAAATTATGATAATTACTGTAGTTTGCCATAGTTTTCTCTATAAAGTAATTAGCACTTTGTCCTTAAGAGTCTGATATTTCCAATAGTAGCTTTCATGACATCTGTGTATTTCTTTGGGACTGACATGTGTTTTGAATATTATTAAAATACCTATTAAACAATCTGAAATGTTGAACTAATTCCAGTTTGTGCAAGATAGGTTAAAAAAGCATTTTGCAGGCAACTGGGAGACAACTCTGGGCATGCATTTTTTTTCAGCCAGCTGAGTCTGGCACTAGGGTATTTGAATTTATTCTCATGAGTGAAAGAGACCCAGCTGTGCTTCTTATATAGCACGTTCTGCCAGATGATCCAAGAGTGGCAATTCCAGAGAGACTGAATGCTCACCTTTTCCTTGATTCTGAAGTATTAAAGTTCTATCATGTCTATTCCAGCACAAGGTGTATCTTGTTGTTGCCACCTAGTCATTGTTTGTTATTAAGAAACAATTGCACCACAGTTTGAAGAAGAGTTATTAGAGAGTCAAAAAATTCCCATAATTTTGTTTAATTTTCTCTAGTCTAAATGGTAATTAAAAATATTCATTGCATGAGAAAGAGACAGTTCAACTGGTTTCACCATCACACCCTTGCTGAACAAAAGAAATAGGCTCCATTCTTCTTCAATCTCCCTATTAAAAACTTTTTAAAACCACTGGACAAAAAGAACATAGGTTCATGACAGTCATGACAATATCCGTCTGAATTTGAAGTCTTCATTCAGTGTCCTAAAAATAGGTGAGCTTGAAGCCATTCTTTTCAAAAGTTTCACCCAGCTGAAACTAATATTACACAGCTAAATCAGAGAGGTAAAAAAAAAGTTTGGATAAAACCGTATGAGAAAAAAAATCCTTGCCAAATGAGGATTTAAATAAAAAAGAAATTGAGTCAATTCAAACTTCCCATCTGAACCTAAATAAAAAATGTCTTTTGAGCACCCTTTAGAAAAGAAAATAAGGGAGTAGATCCAGAAAACTGGTATGGATGGCATGTTTTTCTATCAGCTCACTCCATAGAGCTATTTCCCAGACAGTAAGAGACAGCTTCAGTGCAGACCTCTGCCTGCACAGATCTGAGCTCGCATTTACTATTTTTGGAGAAAGTGCCCTAGGTGGACTATTGAGGCATGCTTTTCTTATTATCTTATATGGAGTTATTCCACCCTGCATAAATCTTTAAGATTTGGAGAAGAGACTGATAGCTACGTGCCCCATTTTCCCAGGTGAGTTACCAAGTTAGTGACTTATTCCCTCACTAGCTTGGAGATTATATAAATATTTTATACAAACATATTTTCTGGCTCCAGCTATAAAAATTCAGAAAAAAATCAAATTGAAATTACAACTTTAAATGGGTAGTGGAATATACACATAAAAATCCACATTCCACCTGGTTCAGAGAGGGGATTTGGACAAGGATTTTGATAGATAGTTACTCTCTAGCCTCCCAAGAACTGAATTGGGGTATCTGATATGCTGGCTGAGTGTTACTACTGCTGATCATCCAAGGAAACAAAAAGGACACTAGTTTTTCTAATAATGTTGTGTCTCTAAACCAGACTGTAGTTTTCAGGAAGTCACTTTTCTGAACAATTTCAAAAATTGTTCAGTGATTTTGGCCTATACAGTTTTGAGACAATGGAAAGATATACTCAAATTTAAAAGGTTTTTCCTCAGTTCTAGGAAACAAATAGATCTGTCAGTTTGTCACTTTAAAGCATCACAGTTTATTGTAAGATACAGTGCTGGATAACTTTTCCTGATTTCTCTGTATTCTATTTGTTTGACTCTTCCTTTTTTTGGTTTTCATCTGCCTAGACTTTCTTCTGAGTACCAAAAGTCGGAAGCTCTGATATGTCTATTCAGGGGTAAGAGTAACAACAACTACAGTACTCTATAAATCAACTGGAAGTGACAGGAATTAGGAAATCAAACAAGCTGCTACTTCATAAGCATTATTGGCCCATAAATTTAGACATTCAGTGTTGTATGAGAGATCCTGTGGTATCCCAGTCACAGGAGCAGGTCTGGGAGATATGAAATAGGATGTATAAGAAAGCCATGCTTTTGGGGGCAGGAAGTGGAGGGCACTAAGCAGGTGTATTCAGACATCTGATTTGTTCCCTTTCTATTCTCATACCTCAACCTTGACACCAGAAAATGTGCTAAAGAAAATAACCACCGGAAAAATAACCCAGCAATATCGATTCAAAAGCAAGACAATTAAAACCAGATGGTTAAGCACCAAATTTTCAGTAGATTCCAAATTTCTATACTATCTTCCTGAAAAATAAGAAAAATAAATCTCTGCATGTAGAACTTGGAAACACATTTCCATGATAATATTAAAGGAGCACTGTTGGTGCGTGTACCGGTATTTATATAAATATATGATAGTGGACATATTTTTCATATCCTGGGTTTAGATGTTGATTATATGAATGAACGTGCACTCTATTTTGACATTATGAAGTAAAACATTCTCTTACCTGCCCTAGCTTTAGGAACGATATGTTTTCCATAAGTTCCATGTGCACTATGTTTGTAAACAGGAATTTATGATCGGAGAGCAAGTACACACTTGCAAAGTTTAAAGTAACATATCAGAAGCCTAGAATTTCATTATTTAGAACAGATCTGTAGCAATTATAATAACAAAAAAATGTTCTGGTCTTAGTATTGTCTATAGTCACAAGTGGCTGTGTGAAATTTCCAGAAACCTTCACAATGGATGTGGCTCCCCGTATGGTGTGTGTCACATGAAACAGAGATCTCAATAGCTGCATCTCTAGGCCATCCTACTGGAACTGAGAAAGAGATTTGATTGTAGAAAGATCATTTGCTAAAAGCATTATTTTATTTCTCTCAATTCCCTTTAGTTCAATATGAAGCTAAGGTCTAACATATGCTGTATGCATCATATGTTTGCTTGCATACCCGTGCATATTGTCACTTTGTGTTATTCCAGGAGTCTCCTGAGCACATGGGAAGCAGAGTTTCAGTGGGTTGGAAATTTATGCTTCAGTAAATGCATTGTCAATTTGGTGACCATCTGTAACTTTGAGAATTTTGTTTTATGCTGTGGCAATGAATAAAGTAGATTCTAGATTTCAGAAGAGACCTAATAATGTTCTGGAAGACCTGTATTTTGTGGGGTTTATAAATCTCAAGTATTAAGATTTCCGTGAGTTCTCTTATTTTAGGTGAGCGCATCCCAGCATAGTTCCAATACCAGAAACATTAACTTTTGCAGATCAACACAAACAATAAGAGAAAGCAAATCTTCTGCAAGCACCAGGATGAAAAAGTCAATTGTCTTCATGTTGCACTCTGAAGAAAATGACATTTTCAGCAGTGGTCAGTTAGTAGACAAGAGATGCATTCTACCTGAATCCTTTCCTCTGAATGCAGATAAAATGTACATCTATACATGAACAATATATATGAAAAACAAATAAGTCATAGGGAATTTCATCTTTAAAAGTAAAACTTTCCAAGAGTGATTAGGGACGAGTGAAAAGTACTTTTCAGCTGAAAAAGCACTTCCAGCAATATTTATAGATTTTCTATACAGCGTTCAGAACACACACATCCCTGGAGTAGCCACTGTTCTTGATGGTTGTCAGAAAACACTGAAAATTTAGGCAAGTATGTACACCTTACTCAGGGAAAATTTAAGATCTGAACTGTTTACTCTCATTTTCTTTATTAACAACCACCACTGCCCTCATTGTCTTACTAAAGTAGGATCTACCAGGCAACAAAAAGATGCAGTTCACCTAATCCATTCCTAAAACAACTTCACAACAGCGTTCTCCCTTCCTGTTCACTGTCATCTGTGATGGGGAGATTTTACAATATTACTGAACTGCATTCATTATTCATCTGTCTAGGAGATACATTCATCCTCATAAGAAATTTTTTTTTCAAGGGGGAAAACACTATTACTTTCTGTATCTCTCCTCCAACACAACAAAACATGGAAAAGCAGAACAACACAGTGTTTCCTCAGCTGCATTTCCATAACCTGGGAAAATGCCTTCAATTAAATAATTTTTTATCTTTCTTATTTTCTCTTTTATAGGCAGGATTTGAACACTAACATTGGAGAGGGATGCTAATGAATTGCCAGAAGATTAAAATAAAGCTACAGTAAATGGAGCTACATTTCATCCAGCTAGATCTTTATGTAGAAAGATGACCTGCATTAGCAATTTCCCTCCTACTCTGTGGATTACTATGTTGATTTTACAGGTTTGTACTGCTTTAATTATAATGGCACTGTTAAAATTACACAATACAAAGCTGAAGAGACACCGGAAGCCCTAAGGAAAAGAGCTCGTGTTGGAACTTAACAACAGTTTGTCTTTTAGCATTTACACTGAGCAGAAACATTTCAGATTGTTTAATTTCTCACTTCAGCAGTTTACAGGTCATATACATCTATATCTATACGCACAAAATATATACTATGCTTATTTGTGCATCAATGCAAATCAAAAAAGTGCAGCTGGCAAGAGTTGAAACACAAGTCAAACAATAATAATCAAAATAGCAGAAGGCTGAGGGAGGAAGGGGAGTCCCTTTCATAACTCTTCTTTACTATTGGGATACTTAAATCTAGTTGTTCTATGCTTCTATTTATTGATCTGGAAAAAAGGATATTACCTTGTGGGGATTCTGACAGCTAAATAGGGTTTGTTCAAACTAATCTACACTGGTGAAAGTTATTTTGCTGTAAAAATTAAACTTTTAAAGTACATATTACTCTTAAAAATCTATTTCTCTTCCTTGAAAGAGTTTTGGGGGGTTTAGATTTTGTAACATTGATTACGTTAGAAAAAGACCCTACGATTTTAGTCAGAGTGCTTCTATTAATCTTCATGTCATAACCACAGGAACAGAAAATAAGCCATTCAAAAAATTGAAGGGGAAATGGAATGCTCTCAGGAGATGGCATTTATGTTGTAACCTGTTTAGCTAAGATTGAAATGGAACACTGTATCTGCATTGGGGGCATGTTCCTCGAATTTATGGCATCCCTACATTTCTAAATGATACAATTGCTTTTAGCTGTTTTGAAGAACACTACTTAGAAATCCGGAAATGATAACTGTTTTTGCTGCATAAGGACAATCTTATAAACCTTATTGCTCTACAGACAGGAGCTTGTGAAAAACTGCCATATCTTCTCCGAGATGTACAGCATTTTAAATTTTTTTATTCAAAAATATTTATTTTAATGAAGCAAGCTTAAAACCTTATTAATTAGGTAATGCTCGTTAGTTCTTTCAAAATTAAAAGTGTTTCGGCTTAGTACCATTTACTTCAGACAAGAAACTGGGCTGCCTGACCATCCTTGTCAGAAAACACTTTCTCCACAAACAAGTCTTTTGTAAACTCCTATGCTGGACATACAGAATTTCCCTTTATATTCTGGAGAACTGCACTGTCATACCAGCTACTGCATGAAAGATCAGGAAATTAATCTTAAAGTATTGCCATGCTCTCTGGATTGAAAAACTTCAATCTTACTCAGTTTACTCAGTCAGACTGGCATTAGGCTCAACTAGAGCTAAATAGCCTGGCAAATATGATTTTTGCTGATATTAGTTGATGGCAGAGGGCTTTGCAATGACCTGGATCACAAGGTTTATCTAAGCTTTCCTTGGATTGAGCTGGTTTTAGCTTGTTTTAACAACTGTCATTCTGGTGGTCAAGTGGCTATTGCGTCACCTGCTCTAGCTTAAGGACTGTATGTCACATAAGATAAAAGCCTGACAAATATTGAATGCTGCCATACATTCAAAGTATAGAATTCTGATTTTGATGCAAACTTGAGTTATGTAAATATTCACCTTTCCCACAGAACTCTTTTATTCACTTAAAAGACAATTATTCATTGTTTCTGCTCGGTATCGGACCCAACATGTGGCCTTGACACAATGCCATTCATACTGTGTAAAATCTATATGCTCTAAACCATCTACACTTCTAAACTGGCTAATATTTCCTCATGATCATGCCTTATTAGCATTTATACATTTTAAATCCTTTTTTTTTTTTTTTAAAAACAGAACATTGGTAAGGAAAAAAAAAAAAGTGTTGTTAGCCATGTTAGCCACGTTTTCTATCAGGGTGTAGCAACCAGACAAATAAAGTCCAGTTCTCTTTATTCCATTGAAACAAAAAGGCTGCCACTCGTAGAAGGTATGGATTTGGCTCAGCAGTTGTTGAAATTAAGCAAACACTTGTCTTTAAAGCTATGCTCATTTTTGTCAATGTAATTATGCATCACATAACTAGGCCAGGTGTGCAATATTAACAAGAATATGAACATTTGCATAAGAAAATCTGACTGTGGAATAAAATCTAGAGAGATTTTTAAGTGCTAACAAAAAGTCTGCATGCCCTGGATTTTATTGCAAGGCTAGCTGAGTGTGATTGAACTATACAAAAAAATGGGCACAAATATGCCAAAAGAAAAACAAAATTGATCACCAGGTTACAACATTCTTGTAATACATCAGTTTGTGTACATTCCAGAAAAACTGGTGAACTCTTATAAGTAACAGCAAAAATTTTGAGTACTGTACTAAAAATGACCATTAAAAGTGCTTAAAAAAATTAACATTGGCATGTAAACTACATCTGAATAACATTGTTGAAGACCCATTACAGCTGTAAACTGTTGAGAAAAATGTAAGTATGCCTAGAAAAGGGAACTAATCTGATTTTAGTGTGCTTTATCTGCAAGATCACACTCTACAATAATAAAAAAAATTAATGTATAACACCATTTTTAATAGCTAATGTCAATGCAATTATTAACATTAAGAATTAGAGTGAGAAATCCCCATGCAACTCAAAAAAATTATTATAAAATTAAAATAAAATATCCCTTCCAACTATTGCTTATATAATGCAACAGCACCTACTGAAAGGGAAGAAGATAATGTGTGTTCATCTCGTTCATCTCTCTACATTTAAAATATATTTTAGATTTAAGCTTGTAGCATTGTATAACACAAAGAACTTCCAGCAGTACATTTTAAATATGATATACGCTGCAATCCTCTCACATAGAGTTTTGACACTTAGAAGAATATGTTCTGAGTTTCATTCACTGAACAGGTAAGATTGTTGCAAGAGCAGCGAGTAAAATCAAAGGTACTGAAGAGCACAGCCTTATATTAGGAATTAGCATAGCTTACTAGCATTGGCAGCACTGCTGAGACTTCTAAATTATTCAACATCTACAATCAACATGCCAAGATTCAGTGGAAATTTCTGTGCTTTTGTAAGTAAATTCCTATCTTACCCAATCATGTTTGTAAAGCTTGATGTGTAATTGATTAAGATTTTTCAAAAAGGTATCTCTCCTGCTTGCTTGGTAACTCTGTCCCTGTGTTTTCTTAAGAAAAAATGAGCAACTTGCACTCAAAATTCATGTCATAAATTCTTCAGTATTCAGATTCATCATCCATCTTATAACCACATTCTATCTTTAGAGTCTTTGGCTTTGATGAAACTAGGAGAAACTAAAAGCATCTACAAGCAGATCTGCAAGGACCATCCATTTATTAATTTTAATAAAAGTTATCTTGATCCACTAGGCTCAGACGTTTAATTAAAGTTAATAGAAAAAATGCAGTAAGAAATCATAGTAAAATTTAATATTAAATCAGCCTAAAGAAATTCAAGAGAAACCAGAGGGGACTGATAAAATACCTGATTAATGATGGATACGATACTTCAAGGAAAGAGGGTGTCATGCAATATTGTGCAAGCTCAAATGAAGGCAGAGTGTGCATAGGTGCTAGATAACTCATTTACATGCAGAACTGCTGACAGTGTAACTGGAATGGCCAAAATACTTGAGAAGACAAATCCTGGCATAAATGATTTAAGGGCTGCAGATGCAGTTCACACTATTCCCCGCTCGGATTCTCTTTTTTGCATACATACCCACTCTGGCTTTGAACTATGTAAAGGACCTCAGGCAGTGGAGTGTTGCTCAGTGGTGGTGCAGCAACACGAAGTCACTGCAGACTCCAGGACTCACCCATGCATCTGAACACACAGCTGGGTGACTAAGTTGCTCTGAACTTTTTATCCTTTCACAACAACATTGACAACTAAGCAGCCAGGCCATGCTGTCTCATTCTTCATCCTTCAGGACTTTCTGTCTATGATTTTCACTGAGCACTTTGCAAAAGACATTCTCATGATCTTGATTAGCTTGTCAAGTCTTCAAGTTCTTATTTCGCAGTTTTGATGACTAGATCCTTGCTATCATATTAAGAACAGTGCAGGAAGTGACTGAAGGATTGACAAGCTTTCATTTTCTGAGGCAATCAAAAAATAAGTTTTTCCTGTCTACAAGTTAATCCTGTTTTATTCTTAGCCACTCTCTCTAGCACAGTTACTTACATGAGAATTAAACTCTTTTGTCAAAGACATAAATAATCTTGTAACTTTTCTGGCAAGATTGTACAAACTCCTTTCTTCTTGGGTTGAAATAGCAGATTGTGATTTATCTGGTAGCATTACATTTCCAAAAGCTTTTGTTAAAAAAATTGCCATTGAGTAAAAAAAAGTAAAAAACTATCACTTAAGTTATATAGAATCCCTAACTCTTTCCTGAGTCAATTAATAATCTAAATATAAGAAGCAGCTAGTATGCAAAATTCTTCAGTCAACATCAGGTGTGATTAAGAAGGTATTTCTTAAACAGTGAAACGGAAAATTACAATCTACACTGGAGTTTGACTGATGATAAAGAAGAAATATTTTACATTCCTTGCAAAAGAAAAGGGAAACAAATATTAATACTATCTAAGACTTCAATGTGGTTAAATAATTCATAAGAGTTAATTGAATTTTGTTGGTTGGAAAAGGGGTAAGATTGATTCAGCAATGAGACAGATGAGTTCATCCCCTACAGCCTCTGATATGACAATTGCCCTTTCCTACAGCTTCCTCCAATTTGTTCCCTAATAACTTATAGATCAGTCAGAAAACCATTTCTATAGATACCCTAACAGCTGCTGACCCCAGAATCAACCTGTGTATATCACAGGGGGAGTGTATAGCTCACTACCAACTGAAATGGTTAATTTAGTACAGATTTAACCTATACATACTTATATAGAGGTTAGTCTATACATACTTATTCAGAGGTAGATATTTTCCTGACCTCTTCAGCCACCAAAAGCTATTTAAATGTTTCTCTTATGCTTTTATATATTAAAGTTCTTCTGCAGTGTCCACTTGCATATTAATCCATAATGCAATATACCTTTCAACACAGCTGTCTTGCCCTCCAAAATTCTACAAATTACAAAATCAAATGCTCATAAATTTAAGACAATCTGAAGAAAAAAACAGATCAAATAAAACTAAGTGAGCTGAGGGAAATCAAAACTCTCCCCAATCTAATAACCTAAGAAAGAAGGTATAACTTTTTTTTTTTTTTTTTTCACAAATGTGAAGAGTTTACCTCAACCTCAATGTCAGCCTACTGATTTTTGATACACAAGACTGGTAGGAAGAGGAAGACCAAGAAGTAGGATACATACACATATATCCTACATAAGCCTGAACTGCATATGTTTAGATTTATTTACATTTATGTGTAATTTGTGGGCTACACCCATGAACTGCTTTGTTAAGTCATATACATATATATACACATTTTAGAAAGATAAACAGCTGGCAACTTCCAAAAGTAGTTGAAATTATCAAGAGTAGATCTGAAATCAGTGAAAAAAACCCAAACTATCTCCCATTACTCTGAATATGACCTATATATAGACACACCATCAATACAACAAAATTTTTATGTATAGTCTTAATATCCCCAATTAAATAAAAACTGTTATTTCCAGGAAACTATAGAAGCAAAAGTTGTTGAGGGAAAACAGAAAATTACAGTCTGGAAACCATGATCATTTAAACCATCTCATCTACAGATTAAGGAAATTTATTCCGCTTTTCTCCTACTTAAATCTCCAATTCAAATCCTAAAATCATAGTCACTCATTCACTTTGTGAAATACTGTAGCATGGTGAACACTTTAAACCCAGAATATTAAGAAGGTCAAAATAATATTAAATTGGGGGCTTTGCAGAATTAAAGAACAGTCTTTCAAAGCACTGACTGGCCTCAACTCACAGAGAAAACCAGAGAAATTAAAGGAATGTGGTGCTCTGCACTTGGAAGGATTGCACTCAAGGGGAATTCTGATACCACACACTCCTAATAAAATCTAGTAAAAAGAGAGGTGGCTAAATATTAATTCATATCAGTCAAGATTACAAAATCAACACAAAAGAGAGACTACTGTGAGAAACTTCACACCTCCTGTGAAAAATAGCAGAAGGAAAAATAGAACAGCATTAATTAGATTAAATGAAATCCCATAGTCCATTCAGAATCATTTAGTCTGTTTATGAACACAAGGAGAAAATACTGTGTCCATCTACACAGAAGCATCTTGTTTCAAACTACTTAATAACCACTTCTCTAACTCACACAGACACATGAACACAAGTGTGTCTCCTTCCAACCCTTGGTTTAGCACAAGTAACTTAAGCAGTTTTTGTCACTCATCTTCTTGCAGTTCTTTGAGCCAACAGCACCATACCAGCTCAGCTTTATGAGCCCCAGCTAAACGTGTTTTCAGAAAAGCAGTACAGGCATCTATCCAAAATTTCTGAAAAATGAAAACATTGAACCCAACATGTTTATTTTATTATCATGTATTTATTATTCATAGGCTCTGCTCCAAAGATGATAGCTTCCCACAACATTTTAGCTATTCAAGCTTTTTTTAGTTCACACATACACACACTTTTTTTGGCTATTTCCTGGCTTGTCAGCCACACAAGATAAAGGCAGAATAATATAAGAATTAAATAGAGGCCATTAACTCACATAAAAAATGAACGCTTTGCAAAAACTTGTAAGTGAAAGCTGTTGGTTAACACCATTTAGCGTGGATCAGTTAATCACTAGTGTTCTAGTGGAATCTGAGATTGATTTGTGAATGACTCACAACCAAAACCAAAATAATCTAACATCATCCAGCAACTGGGTTGTATAATTCAAGTAATTTTCTGAGACATCTGCTTTGTATTCATTCTATTACCAGCTGAAATGCTCAGGCTTGGTGTTACATCTTAACGTTCAAACTTTATGGGCTTCTTCAAGCAAAGATGTCATTTTCAGGATAATAACCAAGGCAGAAATGTCTTGATCCTTTAAAAGAACTTTATTTTCAGAGAATGAATGCCATGGTACTTCTGAAAACCTGTGTTCCTTTCAAAGAACCTAGACTAGAGCCCAGAACTAAGCTATTTTTAACAACTCAGTTCAAGTGTTGGACTTGTCAATGTTAAATTACAGAAGTATTAATTATTCACAATTGTACCTGATATCAGTAAAATGTTTCTCATTAAACCAAGATTCATCAGTCTCCTGGTTGGCCTTGCAGTTGTGCTATATTGTCATATTCCATTCTTTTACCTCACAAATCCAATAATCCACATTTGCTTTGTTTCTGTTTCTTCTAGGAATAGAAAAAAAAAATAGAAAAAAAATAGAAAAAAAGTTTGGGTTTTTTTTGCATTTATTTCTGACAAAATGTATCAAGCCATCATCACTAACATGGAGCATTCATAGTTGTCACAGTTTAGGGTCAGGGCTATTATTAATTAGAATTATATAGCAAATTAGAATTAGTTATGGTCTACCCCAAATCAGGACAACAGTTTACTTCAAAAGCTTCAGTATTTTCCTCTCTCAACTTGTTACATGAACTAAATAACAATTTATTCATACCCATGCATCCATCCACATCTGGAGATCTCGTTTTTCAAAGCCTGATAACAAGCCCAAACTTTTACCATGAACATCATGCAAAGTTTCACTCCCTTGGCTGTCGTGGTAAGCACACGTACAGTAAACACACCATTTCCAGATGGATGCACGAATACAAAAATCTGACAAAGCAGACGAAAGTATTAGATAATTTTAGGAAGGCACTGTTTTGATTATTCTATAACATTCTTGTAATGTCCTGTTAGTTTCTCAGATTTTTTTAATCAAGTCTCTGTCTTGCACTACAAAATCACTTCTACAACTGAGAACAGATCAATACTTTACAACATGTTCAGAAAACAAAGGTTCAACATGAATTTGTTTATTTACTAGCCCTTTCATAAAAAAGAAAAAAAGCAGCAGCTTGCAGAACCAGTTGTTCTTCATTTCTCATTTTCACGTTACTTCCCTATAAAATTCATTACTATTCATTACTTTGGAACATTTGGATACCTGTTTTTCTTTTACCCTTTTTGCAAGTTACAATCCTTCTTTAATTAAAATTCTAATTTTAGAAGTCCTTTTATGACTTTTTTACACATGCATAAGTACAGTCATCTATATTTCCAAGTATTTGTTCTTCCAATGGCTATCTGGTTTTTTTTTTTCCTGTTTCATGTCTTGCACATTTGAAAAGACATGGCTGCTATTTTCTCACTCATTTATTTTTAGCATTGTACTGCATAAATTCTCCAGCATGCATCACTTTGCTCTCTTCAGTAAGTTTCAAAAGATTCAAAAGGTATTCATTATTCTTAATATCTAGCATTCTTTTATTTAAAGAGGAGTATGATATAAAAAAGGATGAGCAATACAGGACATCTTGTAACAGAGTACAGTGATACTTGGAAACTACTTTCAGAACATGGAACAATTGTGTTTTGTGGGTTCTAAATTTATTATTCAATTTCCATTATCAAAGATGCTTATGAATCACAATATAATTTCAGCACTGGTCCAAAAATAACAAAAAATAAAAAAGGAAAGTTATTTAAGATTTATTTTCTCCATATGCCAGTTATCACCAGCAGTAAAATATGATGTGAACTGAAACTCATGCAATGCTACCATATACCTTTGATTTGTACAATTAAAAACAACAGAAAGTTGTGGAAGAGTTTGTTAGGTTAAGAAATGGAAGCACTTTTATTTCATCTCTGTTGATTTTCCAGAACTAACGAAGGTGAAAAGAATCCAAGCAGAAATGTAATGGAAAAAAAAAAAAAAAAAAAAAAAAAAAAAAAACCCAAGAAATAATCCATTGCAAACCTAGTTAGTGGCTATTTCACAGTTCCTATAAAGTCTAAAGAACTTATTGATTACAGTATATTAGCAACAACACGTATAGAGTCTTGGGATCTATGCAGTTTATACTCTTAGCTACTGCAACCACCCATCTCTGTTGAGATCTTTGCAGTAGATAAAAAGTACCTAAACATTGCTTTAGAAATACGTTACTAACATGTTAGGTGGAAGGATCTGGATGGCTTTTTCTCCCAGTGGAACAAACATTCTAGACACAGGGAGTTACTTTATTGCATTCTGCTTATGCTAGGTAGAAAGTAGGTAGCTGCTGGGGGGGAAAAAAAAAAAAAAAATTTAAAAAGTTTTCACTGTTTCTTTCAAACAGCTGTAAGAGAATTTGGGAGGTCAGTAAAAACCTCTATTTAGAAGCCTCTTGAATACAAAAAGACCAAATTTACTGGTAGAAAGCTGGAACTCAGTATAGTGGTAGGAACACTGTTCCCATGGAAGGCTTTTCTAATTCAAAAATTATGTCCAGAATCAAGAAGTTAATCTGTCCAATTACATGTTTTTACCATAGAAGAGTCAAATCCTATTAGATATATGTTTCACTCACCTACAGCTTTTAAATCACAGTAGAGCTAGTGCACAAAACAAAGGCTTCAGGCTGTTTCCAAGGTGATAAATCAAGCAGCAGTATTGCATGCAACAAGAAGTTCACATTGCAGTTATTTAAGCCCTAAAATCTTTGCTAGAGGATCTGCAAACCCCTTCCCCCTCATGTCTCCCCTTTTCTAAAGAAAACTGAAGGATTATCCAGGATAAGGAAATGTGGGTACATATTTGTACTGCCAAGACTAGCAAAGACACTAAATGCAAAGAAAGACTTTCAGGAGAAACTACTCTGTCATGCAATTTTAAAACCTTCCAAAATTGCATCAGGCTCCTGTGCTTTTGCTGTCTTCTCATCAAGCATCTTCTCAGAAGGTTACATCAAATCTCAGTGCAAGCCTTGTTTTCCTCATAAGACAGCACCTAGCACCTTCAGAATATTTCTATTGATATCTTTGCAAAGGTTATGATTAGAATAACCAACAGGTGTACAAAACTTTTTATTGGTAAGATACATTTTTCTGTATTGTCAGGTATAATATCTATGAACATCTCACACGTCCTAACATGAGTTATGTCTGTACTCTTGTTCTCATTTGGAATTATGTGTATTGCACACATGTAACACTTGAATATTGCATTCCTTTGCAATACAGAGGTTACATTCACAAAATATCTTATCAGGAGCATTTAATGGGGAACATTACAACTTATCAGACCTTAAACCCACAGACAACTCAGTTTTGTATGCTGATTCATAAATCTCAGACAGACTGTGACCATTAAGCCCTATACAAAAAATATTAATGTGTCACAAATTAGATTTCAGGCTGTACCACTGGAAAGTATTCTTCCTTTGCAAGTACATCTGTCCTCACTGAACCTCATGAGGTTCCTGTGATCCATTCCACCACCTTGCCTAGGTCCCTTTGAGTGGCAACCCATCTGTAAAATGATCTGGTTTCAAAATCAGAAAAGTTCTCCCATTGAATAGGAAACCAGAGCCCATAGTTTTTCTCATTATATTCCATCACAGCTTAATAACACAGAGCTATATTTCATAAAGTAATGCTATCTATTGTAGATGACATCCATAATGTCACCTTATGCATATAAAAGAAAGAGACCAGCTTCTGAGAAATCAAGATGTCCTTGATTCTCTTTTCATGATCATAAAACTATGCTTTTTAAATACAGTCTTCAACTTTAAGCTTTGTTTTTTTCCTTACTTTTACTTCCTAAATCAGTAAACAACTAGTTTTGGGAGCCTGGTCATGACAGACCACCATGGGAAGCAGATCAAATTAAAAGCTGATATCATAAAACACTTTTTTTTTTTTTTTCAAATACTTTTAAACTGCTTTATTTTTTTCTTTCTGGTTGCTTGTGTCCTGAACAAATGTTTTTATGAGCACAAAGTGCTGTTTTAAGTGGAAGCCTGGAGGGGTCTGCACAAGAACATTAAGCAGGGTTGTGACCCAAGAGACTAGGGCTTTGATCCAGTAATGAGATCATCAGATATACTCCCAGCAGTGCTGCAGATGCACTGTACAACATAACAGAACTAACTACAGCATCAAGAAATGCAGATCTAGAACAACCATATACACAAAGTGATTAGGGAACATAAGGCTAAAGAAACAAAGGCTAAAATATTACTTTCACTCCAAGGACTGAATGATTATTACAATTTCAACTTCAAAAATACAAATTGCATTAGTCATTTGCATTACAAATATTGTCTTAATATCTATGTAGCACAAAATACAGATTAAAGGCAAAAATATAGCTTTCAAAATCCTGGAAGATTAGGTTGGATCTAATCACCTATGAAATATCTTATTGAACTATAACATTATGGAAGTATATGCACTCCTAAATAATAAAGTTAGAAGGCAGTAGGTAAAAGTTAGTACCTTCAATATTTCCACAGTAAGGAGATTTTCAGGGCTATAAATTGTCTTAAGGATAGAGAAAGAGCTGTCATTACAGTGAATTTTTACACTGTGAAAATGGGAATTGTATTTATACATGGAATAATATATTAGTGACAGCTCTTCTATGCAGTAACCAGTTGGTGATCAGTTACTGGAACTGTGATTACCCCGAGCTGCATCCTGTTTAAGGGGGACTCCTTACCTGTCTATCATTTACTAAGAAGAGTTATTCCTGTTTAAGTGTTCAGCATGGACAGAAATAAATTCAGACATTAGCATAATGAAGTCTAATATTTCAATAAAGGGCACAAGTCAATAACTGCTATGAGCCACATCCTATATTTAGCCAGCCCTTTATAGAGGAGACAGTCAAAACACTCCAAGTGAGGTGGGGTTTGAGGGTGGTTTAAAAGACTTGATTCAGATTGTGCAAGGATCGTTTAGGTTGCTTTAGATTTTGAAGCTGGGATCTGAATAGTGCTATTTACCATTTGCCAGCCAGCAGTTCTGCTTTTGATTTTATCTGAAAACTATAAAGGAAGATTTCAATGCTCAACTACTTTCATTGCACACTTTACTGTGCAACAGAAAACCCTTGTCAGTTAGCTTTGTTTTTTACTGTGCATTTCCATGATGTGTTTTATATTTAGCTCAGATTTTTAAAGCTACTTTAATTAGTGCAGTTTAAGGAAGATTTATCTACTCTTAAATTTATACCTGAACTTCCTACATTACAGGTCATCAAATACCAGTTACTCAGGGTTTTTTTACAGAGCTGTGATTTATGCTTTATATAGTCTGAACTCAAAAGACTGGATGTGTACTAGTTATGTTGGCAACACTAATGTATATTCATACACATAAATGAATACTAGTTTGATGCAAAGTACCACTGCACGAAAGACAAGTGGTTAAGGAAGACTGCTTCTTTTTATGGATGATAAAAATAAGAAAGTCAAATATAGACATTAAAATTGACATGTCTATGTTGCTTTGCACAATAAAAGATTACTAACCAACCACAGGGTAGATTGAAAGAACGTGCCCAGCCTCAAATCCAGCCATAATGCTGGCTTGAACATACTCAAGTGTCCAGTACCTAGATTGCAACTCAGAGTCAGTCAATAATCCCAGCTCACATTATCACCAGCCCTTGAAATCCAGGCCACTTAACTTATAGAAATATATTCAATTAGCAAATGCTTCTTTTCCTAATTTTTCAAAAAATGCTGTAACTCTAGTCTTGAGCAAACAGACACAAGCTATTGCAACAAAAATTGTGAAGTGGCAAATAGCTTATAGTCATGCCAGTCATCGACTCTCTGGGGTCTGCAATGTCCAGCAGTGAACTAGCTACTGCTTGGTTAATTCAGCAATAAACAAAGCTTTTCAATACATCTTTTCCTAGTACACAACATCAGTAATACCCAGGTGACCACTTTTTAAACCAAAATTAAACAGATCATAATCCTGCTAGCACTGACATCCATTCTAGATCTCTGCATATAGCAATAAATTAACAGGAAAACCTTTATTACAAATTACTACAGGCAACGCTTCAAGGGAAGAAAATCAGAAAATGATAGTGTGTTATCATAATTTCCTTTTTACTCAGTAGCTATGTGATCAGACCATTTTTGTAGAATTAGCTGAAAACTATGAACACAAATACAGATACAAAGACTCACAAGAGTGCTCATGTTTTCCATCACCTCTAACTGGACTTTGATTTCTGATTTGACATTCAAATCATACATGTGTCTGGCCTGCAGCGGTGAAAGTCTGAAGCTCATATCAAGGTATCCAACTTGTCAGCTTTGCACTATGACATTTGAGAAAAACATTACTGTGGTGGGTTGACCTTGGCTGAAAACCAGATGCCCACCAAAGCTACTCTGTCACTCCCCTCCTCAGCTGGGCAAAGAAGAGAAAATATAAAGAAAAGCTCATGGGTTGAGATAAGGCCAGGGAGACTGCTCACCAATGACCATCGTGGGCAATACAGGCTCTACTTTATTTATTACCAATCAAATCAGACTAATGAGAAGTTAAAGGTAAATCTCAACAAACATTCTCTGTCACAGAAAGACACCCCCAGCCCTCCCTTCTTCCCAGGCTTAACTTTACTCTCAGTTTCTCTACCTCCTCCTCTACCAGCAGCACAAGGGGACAGGTAATGCGGGTTGTGGTTGGTTCATCACGTGTTGTTTCTGCTGCTCCATCCTCCTCAGGAGGTGAACCCCTCAAGCTCTTCCCCTACTTCAACGTGGGGTCCTTCCCACAGGCTACAGTTCTTCAGGAACTGCTCCAGTTTGGGTCTCTGCTATGGGGTGCAGTCCTTCAAGAACAGACTGCTCTGGTGTGAGTATTTCCTCCTTCTATTCCACTGCTGTTATGAAGGGTCTTTTCTTCCTTTTCAAATGTGTTATCTCAAATGTGCTACCACCATTGTTGATGGGTTCAGCCTTGGCTAGTGATGGGTCTGCCTTGGAACCAGCTGGCATTGGCTCTGTTGGACATAAGAGAGACTTCTAGCAGTTTCTGACAGAAGCCACCACTCTACCCCCTTGCTACCAAAACCTTGTCACAAACCCAATACCCATCATATTTCATACTTCTTAGAAAGTATTTACATGAACTCAGATGTGCAATAGTTATAAAAGCACAGTTTAATAATGTTAAAGAACTACTTTGACTTCCTTGCTGATAAGATCATTCTACCCTTGCAGAATGTCAACAGCTAATCATTTGCTTTCTCTGTGCTGATATTACACTGAGAAATTGACTTTGCCATCTGGCTTTCTAGAATTTTTATCAGGTCTTTTTAATTAGGTTCAAATCATTGATTTCCATTGTTCCCCAGCTTCTATCTTTTTCAGTACCATTAAGACTGAATCCATTTCCAGTGCACTGCAGTGTTCTCAAGTGGAACCTAAAATGAATAGGATTTTCCCACAGGTTTTCACACCTCACATCTGCTAGCAGAAGTCCTGTCACGCTTGCCTAGTAGTGCATATAATTCAATTTTTGTTTTATTAAGATATGAGGATGACCATTCTATTAAAAAAATAAAATCAAACAACCTTAAAAAACTCCAAATGAAAAATGGACCCAAGGCTTACAAATTAGAGACATCTGCAAGAAGGCTGAAAGGTTAGGTTGCCATAATTATGTTGAACATATTTAAATCAAGGTGGTTGTAAACACTTTCTTAGTCCAGGCCATATTTTTGTGTTATTTTGCTTTTTTTCTTCTCTTGCAATGCTAAAGGCATTCATGAAGGATTTCAAGTTTAGAAAACATTTACAATATCAAAATATTGCTGTACACTTCAAATACAGATACTGTAAATTTCTGCTTTAAGAGCAGAAGCCCCTGCAAGACTATTTCTTTTAAACTTTGCAGAAAACAATAATTAAGCTGCACAGGAATTGTGGTAATGTTAATGTATAATGAAGACATTGTCCTTTGTAAGAAAAGTCTTTAGCAATTTGTTTTCATAAGAAATAATGAGAACACGTCTCTAAATAAATGAACACTATGTTAAATTTGATTTCAAAGGTATGTAAAATCCAGTTCTGAACTTCCCTCAGAAATTAACTGGGGAGGCTTGGATAGAGACCATAACCTTAGTTTTGGTTTAGAAAAAAAAACAACAAACAAGCAAACACACACCCACAACAGCTTGATTTTACAATTTAGGTGCTGAACACCAAGTTTTATATTTTCTGGTGATTTAAATCATTAATTATATACAAACCTCTATGCTTTTTACAAGTAAAATACAGTAACTAATTTAGAAAGAAAACTAAACCCCTTTTAAAAACTTTACTCCAAGTGTGTACTAACTACATATTCATTTAATAATGTATCAATAGCAGAATTTACATCAAAACAAAACAGAGGACTTGCAGTTAATGTAAGGCATAAGGATCACTGGGGACACATTGCAATTAAAGCCAGCCAGCCAGCACACATATCTATCCATTTGTATGAAAGGGGAAAGAAAATGTGTAGGGCAACCTTGATAAGTTTTAATTGTAAGAATCCCTTCCACTTCCTTGAGCTGCACACTCTGGACACTTTGACTGAGACATATTTGCTTGGAGTTTGGAGGAAGCAAATTGTAAAGAAAAAGCAGCAAACAGATGAGATTACATGAGGTATGGTGTGTCTCTCAAGCCTGTTAGTAGCACGCCAGGTCTGCATGATAATGCCAGTGTATTTACTTCAGTGAAGTAGCTCTAAACCATTGACTCATATTCAATTTGTGATCCAAAACATTCCTCAAATCATTTTCAGAACTCCTACTGGACAACTCTTTACTTTATATTCATGCACTTCATCATCATTGTCTATGCCAAAGGCCTTTCTAATCTTTTAAAACTTTCAGAAATTTACCTCTAATTTATCAAGAATTAAGTATCGCCTTCTATCCTGATTGCAACTCTTCTCAGATTACTATTGTCTGAAACCTGACAAACACATTATCTTTTCCATCATCCTGATCATTAATGAACAAATTTAGCAGAAACAGGTCGCAGGTCAGCTTCCTAAGAAAACTTGATTGATACAAACTACCAAACAAAAGTAAAACACAGATAAGTGCTTTTTGAGTGCTCTTTTCTAACAATTTAGGCATTAACCTTGGGTTAATTTCCCTAGCCTGCTCAGGAGAATGTTACAGGAGTCTAAAAAGATTCTTTTCAAATCAAGATATGCATATACTGCTTCTCTTCTAGTCAAAGGCTTGTTATCCTGCCATAGAAGAAAATTAGATTGGCTTTATAAGATTTGTTCTGGACAAACTCATGTTGACGGTTTCTTGTTATCTTGTAGGTGCTCACAAATAGTGTGTTTGGTTTACCATTTTTCCTGAAATTGAAATTAAGCTGCCTCTCTTGTAATTCTCCTGCTTTTATATTTAAAAAAAAAATAAATAAAAAATCATAGATGCCCCTTTCAGTCTTCCACAGCCTCATCTATCCTCCACCATCTCCAAGGTAATTGTTAATGGCTTTGAGATTGATTCAGCCTGCTGGATTAATTTAATTTCAACTAACTTGAAAACATATAACCAAACTATTTTATACCTTTCTCCTATTATAGCCCATTTTGCCTTTTCAGTATTAAAATTAGTTGCCTCATTCAAGTAATCAGAGTTGGCCTTTTTAGTGAAGGAAAAACATATCAAACATTTGGACTGTCTTAGATTTCTTACTCAGTAAATTTTCATTTTCACTGAACGAAGATTTAAAAAAAAAAATGTTTTTTCATTAGTGATAACAGATAGAAATAATGTCCGAATGCATTTAATTAGCTGCATCTCATTTTGTACACTCACGTTTCTATTTTTGTACATATGTGCTCATCCTCAGTAACCTTAGTTCTTGTGCACATCATTTTTCAGACAATTTAACAGCTCATGGTTTATCCAAATTGGACTCCTACTACACTTTCTGTCACTCTCTCTTCCCCTCCCCCCATTAAAAGAACTAAAAATAGTAAAACCTGCTGTTTCTTTGCAGTCTCTTCAATTCTATTTCACCTAATCTAGGTTCACATGAAACACAACTCATCCCTTACACGAGTTTGGTGAAATCTGTTGTTTTATTTAATTTTCTTTTCTTCTTTCCTAAAGATCATAAACTCTCATTATTCCATGATCCATCTTTCAAAGTTGCATTCCACCAACATTCTCAACAAATTCCTCCCTGATAGTTTCTCTCCTGTGTTCACTTGCCTTCTCTTTCTTTACTTTTCCAATTTCAGTATGCAATTTTAATTATGATTTTATCTAGTGGGATTTTTTTTTAAAAAAAAAAAAGCCCCAAATGAGTGAAAACTAATGCAGTCTGTATTCTAAATATACATGTTGTGGTAACTAAACTGAACTAACAAACGTGTAGTTTAATGGAAGTTCACAAAAGGTCTCCAAAACCTGGGCTTCCCCATCTGGGAGCCTGTGTTAGATGGGCACAATCAGAATGATATTCCCCCCCATACATTTACAGATGCCTAAACTCTGTGTTCTAGACCTAAGAGTAAGTTATTGGAAGGGATTATCACCTTACTTGTTTTCCTTGGAAAGCCATACTCCTCTCAGATTCAAATGTTATTTAAGATTTATACCATATGAAATATTGCTTCAAGTCTCCGTATGCCAGTTCCATCATAAGCTTGACCTTATGCTGGAGCTTTCAATTCCTCTTCCTCATCATATATATTTCTCACATTTCTTTTTTGTGTCTTCCATGGGAATGCAGATACACAAGACATTTGATAGAGCAATATTATTCTTCTACGTGTTCCTCTTATGACACTATTATGAATAAACTTCTGTAATTTATAATCCCCATTCACTTAGTTCTTTTTACAGATACAAGTGTTCTTTCTTTCTCTAGAGGCTGTTCAATCACTCAGAAACACTGAAGTGATTTTTTTTTTTTAAATTGATCAGAAACATTTTTTGATGATTCATTGTTAAACGTATTATCATAGAATGAAGTAAAGTCATTTGAAACATATGCCATTTTCTATCCTGTAAGAAGTTATCTTGTTTTTTGTTGTTCGTTTAATTTTTTTTCCTAAGAGATTGTTATACTGAGAGTGTAACACCAGTGCAGCCAGAAGCCAGTTGCTTGCATAACTAAACCACAGGCACAGGCCATGTCAGCCTTCCTAAGTGATCTAGATTTATGAACTCAGGTATACAAGTACTGTGCCAGGTTCATGTGTTTACTGCAGAGGATGATGAGTTTTACAGGAGGACTGCAGAATATCCTTGACACATTTTACTAGCTTTTTATATACTGATAAAAGCATAACCACTGCAACACAGTCCATCTGTTAACTTCTTAAAAAGCTTTTCCACCTTCCAGTGAATTTGTGTCTATTAGAGTCAAATAGGTAATCTCAGTCAAACAAAACACCTCAAGGATTTTACACAGTTGAAAGCAACAACACAAAGCATTCCTACAACCACTTTTCTTCAAGATGGTAGAATGAAGAGCCAGGCTCTCATCTGCTAAGAAGCTTTCTTTGCTGTGGGGAAATCAGTAATGAGGTGATGGCTTCTCAATTTTCCCTTTTAATCCACTTCCAGTTTTCCTTCATTTACCATAGTTTACCTTCTTCCCAGCTCAGTTTCCTTCGTGGCTATCCTACTACCCAGATGCTCACAAGAATGAGAAATCTTTCCCCATAATATTTTAACTAACTTAGACAATTTCCTTTCACCCTGCATATTCACAACACCACTAAAGATACATATATATATTTATTTGCATACATATATAAGGACAAATCTGTACTTACCTCTTCTGTGTCTCCACAGCAATGGAAGTCAGAGGATCATTGTGTGCCTACAATGAACCCATCTGTAGCCCAGACATTAATACCCCACAGAAACAGCTAATCATGGGTTGATTTGGAACCACAACCCATTGTGCCAGGCTCCATACAACTACAACAGCTCTGTCCCGGAGACCACACTACTCATTTTATGAAAAAGTGTCAAAAATTCATTATACACAGCAAAATTTAAAAATCCATTTTCTGCAGAAGGGAATAATACATTGTTCATTTTTCAGCTTCAGTTTTTCTGAAGATACTCAGTGTTTTCTGGTAATTTATTAAAACTTTCCTTTTTTTTAAGCCACACTTCTCACCAAAAAAGTGCCTAAGACTTCAATAACACCTATTACCTGTCTCTTAGCTTGACATATACCCACTTGCTGATTAAGTCTGCTTAACTCACATTGCCAAAAAACCCAACCAAACCAAAACAAAAACCCAATAGTTTGTGATATGCCTGCCTGGAAAAATCTGTGTCCTGTGTGGCTACTTCTGGCAGCACGACTTGAACTTCAGCACAACATGTTTTGCCAGGAGTCCTGCACTACAGCCCCATCCCCTCATCCTGGCAAGTCTGTTTTATTGTACGTGGCAAGTGGAGGCATCCATATGCTGTTAACCTTTTCAGACCACTAAAGAACAGATGGTCTCAGATTAGCTGTTGACGAGCTGTTAATGTAACTATCCATCAATGCCTTTAATTACAGTTTTCTTGTTTTCAAAACACCCCATATTGGATTATTTTTTTTTTTTTTAAAGCAGAACATAAACTGCTCTGTAAACACAGAATAGACCAGTAAACACAAATAGACCTAGACAGTGTTTTCTTCCTCCCCTTTTGAAAACTCCATGTTAACATTCATCTGTATAAAATTATCAAAAAGCTACTGTAAATATAGGTGATCTTAACTCATGTCAAAGGCTCCTTTGGACTACCTCTACTGAGGACGTTTTGACCACCCATTCTCCAAAGCCATCTATCACACACTACCTAAAAATTTTTATTAAAAAAAATCTTACTTTCTAGAAAATGTAAGTGAGAAAACATACCATTTTCTTTTTCTTTGGGAAGGAACAGACATATTCCCCTAAATACCTTATGCATAAAATTTGCCTCTGCCTTCACATAGTTAGGTTTTGATTTGGTAAACTTGCTAAGATACTACAGTGAAAGCTATTTAAATTTTATTTTAATTATAGTGAATTAATTGATAAATGAAAAAAGTCTTGCACAGATAACAATTTCACATACCAAAACTTCTCCCTCCAGGAACCAGTTGATAGCCAATCCAACTTCATATGGTCCAAGCACATTTTCTGTGTAAATAATTCTATCAATCAGACATTAACTTTCCTGAGATGAAGGGAAATTGTTTGTCCTGTGTTGGACGCTTCACTGTTTCTAATTTTTGTGCAGGTAAAAGCAGGTGGAAAGACCAATTAAGAAGCTGTGATTTAATTTTTTAGTATATTAATGCCACAAACCCAGATTTTTTAAGTCTTACATGGGATTTTCTAACAAAGACAGTTTGGAATAAACTACACATTAAAGCATAAAACAGAGTTACTGAAAATGCACACATTTTTGGAAAGATTTAGGTACATGAATAAACTAACTGAACATATAACTGTGAAGCACTTTAATAGTATCTATAAGAAAAGGTTGTGTTTACTATAATAATTTTCTTTAATGTGTGATACTTAAATCCTTATGAATAAGCATTTCTATTTTTAAAGAAAAGTCTACAACAACTCTTTGCCACAAATTCACCAATAAACTCCGGGAACATATCTGTATTACAGGAGAAAGACTTACCTTTGCAAGGTGAGCAGCAACAAAAAGAACGCCTTTTGGACCCCTTACCATTTTCTTCCACCATATTCCCTGGAAGAACAGCATTTTACAGCAAACATTAGGGATTTACTTCCATGGAGGTAAATGCTGGTGTATGAAATTATGAGAAGTCTGCTGTTTTGCACCAAACCCATGGTCAAACTCAAAGGCAGCTTTAATACACATCAGCTGCATTTATCTGCTTTAGACTACATGACACTAGCCTCACATCCAAAAGTTCAAAACAATAGTGAATTAAAAACTACTTTTCATGTCTGTCTTTCCATCGTGGTCTTCCCTTAAAGTCTTCATTCCAAAAAGGAGCTAAAATTTTTGTTATATATGAAGAATTCAAGTAAGATCTTATTGTTGCAAGGAGAAATGTTTGGAAGAAGGAACACAAATCTCAACAGACTTTGGAAGTTTCAACGCATTATTGCAGATATCTTGCACTTAGATAATTAAAGATTATAAATATTCCTTAGCTTTGGATACCTGTAAATTCCCATCCATCACTACTGGAAAAACTACTCTTAACTAGAGGTGAAAAAACATATTTCTTCTTTCACACTTCTCTATTAAATTCTAGTAGCAGTGCAATGAACATATGGATTTGACGCATGTCCCTCACCACTTGAGAACTAATTAAGCATTTCCCAAGTCACTTTGGCAGAAATTCTTTTGCTACCAATTTAAAACCCTTTTTAAATTAACAAGTAAATAAATATGAAACTCTGATTCACTCACAGAACACCACCAGTGTTTCACCTTCTTGCTAATGTCAGCCATTTCATCTCAAACTATTTGGTTGTACTCTAGAAAACGTTCTACTTCTTACAAGAAACAATTAATGCCTGTCTCTTAACATATCCAGTGTAACCCACCCATTGTGTGCTGATACAATCACACAATGGGAGATAAATACAGATAAACGCTGTTAAATGTAATGTAACATGATTACTGATCCTACTTGCAGAAAGACAATACCATTAGTGTACTGAATCAAAGTCTCTGTAGTATCTTGAAATGTAAGTGTTTTAACACACTGATATGGTACAGTCCTTTCAAGCACCAGTGTTAACAGCAAGTTTTAGTGTGCCACAGGTGAGTTTTGAGCATGCAGCAACTGGTGTGTAAGCAATCTATGATTTAAGGCTGTTCAGCATTAAATTAATTGCCTGTTCCCTCTATAGATGAAGGGACAGTAGCACTAGAGTTAAAAGGGTTAAAAAGTTCTTTATCATTAATAAAAACAATGGAAATTCAAGGATGGAGGAAGGGAAGTAAGGAGGCAGAATGGGGGAAAACATGTTATTCTTCCTGAATTATTTGGAATGTAAAAATAGCAGGCACACCTGTAGATATTTTACCTCAGGGTCTGCTCTTAGCAGGGTTCAGTGGAAGTAGGAGGGAAAAAAGTCATGCAAGCTATGGTGTAACAGTAGAAAAGATAAAAAACAGGATCTCAATATATATATGTATGTTTGTATACATATATGTGCATTCACATGCACTTACTAATCACATGCCAAAAAGATAGTGAACAAAACATACAATTTTCTTTAAATATCCAAATCAGTGCTAAGTATAGCATAGAGCTATAAAAAAAAATAGTAAATGTTTAATAGGTATTTTGAACCCATTACAAATATATACTGCTAAGACATGACCAGCCAGACTGCATTAATAATGTATCAGCCCACCCCAAGGTCTCTTTCTGTCATGGCCCCTGAACTTTGTCTTCAATGACTGCTCAAAATCAGTTGTAATTTATTCTAATGACTCTAAGTTGCTCCACATTTTTTGGGCACTAAAGCTGTTCTTTGATTAGTAACTATGGTGTATCTTCATCAGCTTTAAAATAGTATTTTAAATGAGTGTTTACTACAATGTTTCTGACAGGCAATAGTGTCTTTCATGTAAAGGTCATTGGCTCACTTCTGGCCTTAGATAGTAAAGGCTAAAAGTCATTGGTGCCCAACAGCTATTTTGTACCCTGTATGAAGTGAATTGATGGGTTTGGTCCAGAGCTTTAGTGGATAAATAGCTACATCACAAACTATCACCAGAACTGGTGTTAGTAATGTCATTCTCAGCAGAAGGTCAAGGAGTGAGCTGGCACAGAGACTAAATTGTGTTTGCAAGCCTAGGAGGCAGGATAAAAACAGACTAACTAGAGGGTCTAGAAAAAGAACAGCCCCGTTCCCATAGCTGCTTCAGAGCTGTTGGTCCAGGGTTCTTACCACACTGAATTCACTTTCAGAAAGAATACATCACTGGGAGGGTTTCTAAGACAACTAACTGTGATACAATGTGAGATTTATTGGCCGCTGTGAAATTAAAAGATCCAAGAAGATCCATATAATATTTGCACTGTTGCAGTCTCCTCAATCAGTCTGTACTTCATAAAATCAAACTAATTGAAATTATTAAAGGAAACAACTGAACTTTTACTTCCATTACCCAAACTTCTGCCAGCAGAAGTTTATCCTCTGCTATGCAATGTCCAAATAATTGTACACATTCCAGTGACACCATTTCCACTGAAGTTTTTTTTAGCTATTTTTATTTAGACTTTGTTCAGATATTTTTGTTTGGAATTAGCAAAATTTGAGCTTAGAAGATTTGCCAGGAATCGTACATATCCACTTTTTGAACAGCTGGGAGTTTTCTTCTGCTCCACTTTCTGCCTTTTGAATGCCATGGGGAAAAATTTGTCTCTCTCAGACCCTTTTAAAAGTTTTGTTGGCTTCAAAAGGAGATCTGTAGTGCTTGCACTATCTATCTCCTTTCAGGAAAGGTGTCCCTTTTTCTGTAATTATAGTAGCATTTGTGTAAAATAAATACTGCAGGTTAAGAAAACAGTTTATTCTAGCATTTACCTATTGTGCACAGCTCATGCACGAGGTGCCAAATTTCTTCTGTGTACATGATTCTGTGTGCATTTCTTCTGGACAAAGGTTCAAAGAATTACAATTACATGTAGTGTTCTTATCCATTTATACAAATAAATGAATATGCTTCTTGGTTTTTTTAGAACCAAACACTAGTGGTATCTAAGTCAGTGGATAACTGATGCTAGTGAGGCTATAAGCCCTTGAGAACTCCGGTTATTTTTTGCCTTCTATCTACTCAAGTCCCTTCTTTTAGAGGTTAATTGTTTAGAGGTGAGAGCTCATCAATGAAAAGTCTGTTTGACATAAGTGGAAAGAAGTCCAAGAGCATTTAACAATGGGTGAATGCAGTTTAACACAAAATCTTCCTCTGGTGATATTTCTGCTTATGGGCTGTATCTGCCGCACACTGGTCTGGGATGGAATTGGTGCCTCAGAAAGTTATGGTTTTCTGTTTTTCCTCTGGAGCTGGCATGATTTAAGTGTCCCACATTAGGAAATATCTTCATCATGGTGGTGAGCTTGCTCTCTCCTAAATAGTTACGGATTTGATAAGGCATCCACATAAAACACTCCAAATTGAGTACAGAAATCTGTTTAAAAAAGCAGACAGGCAGGATTCAAATTCCTCATTATGCCACATGACCAAAACCAAGTGAAATAAAACACAAATGTATTATTTTTCAGAAGAAAGCACTGATTTCAGGGAGGAGTGAATTCCAGTATAAGCATGACTGAGCTCCAAGAGAGGAGTGATCTGGCCAGCAGGATCTGGGCTCTGTAACTGTCCCACTGCCACGGCGACGCCCTCTGCTCCCCAGCTGAGCCTCCCAGCAGCCATGGAATCTTTGCTGGATTCAAAATTTCCAAGCACATTGGGCACCTTTGACTGAGCAATTCCACTGCAGTGCTGACTCCAGCCCCAGTGCCGAGCCACGGGTCACCCTCAGGATGGTTTCCTCTAAGAAGCTGGATGCTAACTCAGCCCTAAATCTGTGCAGTTCTCTATGCATTTAGTGCAGCAAATCGACTCCAACATTGTTTCTGGTGATCATAAATATCTTGCCAACCATATGCACTAATACTTAATAAAATTAATTTTTAAATTGCCAATTTCTTCCACTCAAGTCATTACAGTCTATAAAAGAGAGATATTCAGGTTGCTTACTGACTCTGACAGAAATACAAAGATAAAGAGACATATTAAAATGTATAAACAAGACCTCTTTTGTAGGAACCAAGTTTATTTTAACAGTGTCAATAAATGTCTGCATATATGGG